>NC_060890.1:28470451-28481530 GCF_014805685.1 Silurus meridionalis
TTCAGGTTTTTGATCCTGGATTTTACTCTGCCTAACAGGAAACAAAATGAACCATGGACCTCCAGCTGTTGGGTTCTCACCTATCCTTCAACGGCGTGTGCAGAGCCGTTCAGTTGCAAACCGAGCTAACCAGCGTCTCCTTGGCGCGTTGGTCTAGGGGTATGATTCTCGCTTAGGGTGCGAGAGGTCCCGGGTTCAAATCCCGGACGAGCCCACTTTTGCACTGAATAACTTGGTAAGAGTGAACAAAGAGCTATCCGCACACTGTATCCAATGAAAATGTGGATCTCGCCGCTGCTTGTTCCTCACAGCACAAAGACGTTGAAATCCCGGAAAAGTTGCTTCTTCTCCCAAATCCACTAATTTGGTTTCTGCTTAACAGGCTGTAAATAAATGAAAAGAAACAAAACGAACCTTGGACCTCTGGCTGTTTGGATCTCGCCTTCACCTACATGTGCAGGGTATAGTGTCATTCCTGTGGTAAATCAATGCCAAATGGTCCACTGAATAGTCTAGCTCTTCTCCAACAGAGCTGCTTCATCGCCTACAGTCATACAGTGCAGTGTTGCCTAGACACCTTTAGGTTACCCTGTTTTTGTTATTAAAATCTCCATTTCAGTACTATCTTACTTTTTAGGAAGCACCATGGCATATGCAGGGTATAGTGTCACTCCAGTGGTGAATTAATTTGAAATGTGACTACTTGGTTCTCGTTTGGTTCCTTGTTACATTAGTGGTCCAGAAACAACCAAACTCTCGAAGAGACCTTGCTCTTGTGTGGACGTTTTCTGAGGTTACCTTGGCATACCGACCTTTGAGCCGAACCGTAACCCGTCGTCTGGCTCGTTGGTCTAGGGGTATGATTCTCGCTTTGGGTGCGAGAGGTCCCGGGTTCAAATCCCGGACGAGCCCTATTTTTACACTGAATAACCTTTGTTGGGTTGAACAAGCGCTGTCAGACAACCGTATCGCTGATAACTTGGTCCTCGCTTGGTGCTTGTTACCTCATAGCGCAAACAAATCGTTTAAATCCTGTGAGAGCGATTTCTTCCCTTTAATATATTGAGGCCATAATTGCCTGACAACCTTTGAATTACTCTGGTTTCATGCTGAACAGTCTGTAAATAGATTACAAAGAAACAAAAGGAATCTTGAACCTCTGTCTGTTTGGATCTCGCCTTCCCTTCACCTTCATGTGCAGGGTGTAGTGTCATTCCAGTGGTAAATTACTGCCAAGTGTTAGACTGAATAGTTTAGCTCTTCTCCTGCAGAGCTCCTTCATCTCTTATAGTTGTGGAGGGCATCATTGGCTGGACACTTTTAAATTACTCTGTTTTTGTTATTGAAATCTCCCTTTCAGTACTATCTTACATTTTAGGTAGCACAATGCCATAGCACTTTCTTCAATGAGAACCCAGAAAACAATTCCCTTACGTAATTAGTGATTTGAAATAGGACCAATTCTCCCTTACATTGCTCTGCACTGTAAAAGCAAAAGCAACAATAACTGTTTCAAAATATCAGCATGGAGAAAAGGAGACATGTATTTGCAATGTACAGTGACATTTTAATACAAAAATTTAAATGCAGTTCAAATAACTAATAACCCTGTCTGTTTCCTGTAGTTACAGAGGGCGGCTTTGTCTGGACACTTTAAAGTTTTCTCTATTTGTTTCAATTGAAGACATATGCCAGCAAAGCACATGAACTCTGCAGTGACATATCAGTAGACACTTCTTCCACAAGGAGGCCTTTTGGTCTAGGGGTATGATTCAGGTTTTTTGATCCTGGATTTTACTCTGCCTAACAGGAAACAAAATGAACCATGGACCTCCAGCTGTTGGGTTCTCACCTATCCTTCAACGGCTGGTGCAGAGCCGTTCAGTTGCAAACCGAGCTAACCAGCGTCTCCTTGGCGCGTTGGTCTAGGGGTATGATTCTCGCTTAGGGTGCGAGAGGTCCCGGGTTCAAATCGGACGAGCCCACTTTTGCACTGAATAAACTTGGTAGAGTGAACAAAGAGCTATCCGCACACTGTATCCAATGAAAATGTGGATCTCGCTCGCTGCTTGTTCCCTCACAGCACAAAACGTTGAAATCCCGGAAAAGTTGCTTCTTCTCCCAAATCCACTAATTTGGTTTTCTGCTTAACAGGCTGTAAATAAATGAAAAAGAAACAAAACGAACCTTGGACCTCTGGCTGTTTGGATCTCGCCTTCCCTTCACCTACATGTGCAGGGTATAGTGTCATTCCTGTGGTAAATCAATGCCAAATGGTCCACTGAATAGTCTAGCTCTTCTCCAACAGAGCTGCTTCATCGCCTACAGTCATACAGTGCAGTGTTGCCTAGACACCTTTAGGTTACCCTGTTTTTGTTATTAAAATCTCCATTTCAGTACTATCTTACTTTTTAGGAAGCACCATGGCATATGCGGGGTATAGTGTCACTCCAGTGGTGAATTAATTTGAAATGTGACTACTTGGTTCTCGTTTGGTTCCTTGTTACATTAGTGGTCCAGAAACAACCAAACTCTCGAAGAGACCTTGCTCTTGTGTGGACGTTTTCTGAGGTTACCTTGGCATACCGACCTTTGAGCCGAACCGTAACCCCGTCGTCTGGCTCGTTGGTCTAGGGGTATGATTCTCGCTTTGGGTGCGAGAGGTCAAATCCCGGACGAGCCCTATTTTTACACTGAATAACCTTTGTTGGGTTGAACAAGCGCTGTCAGACAACCGTATCGCTGATAACTTGGTCCTCGCTTGGTGCTTGTTACCTCATAGCGCAAACAAATCGTTTAAATCCTGTGAGAGCGATTTCTTCCCTTTAATATATTGAGGCCATAATTGCCTGACAACCTTTGAATTACTCTGGTTTCATGCTGAACAGTCTGTAAATAGATTACAAAGAAACAAAAGGAATCTTGAACCTCTGTCTGTTTGGATCTCGCCTTCCCTTCACCTTCATGTGCAGGGTGTAGTGTCATTCCAGTGGTAAATTACTGCCAAGTGTTAGACTGAATAGTTTAGCTCTTCTCCTGCAGAGCTCCTTCATCTCTTATAGTTGTGGAGGCATCATTGGCTGGACACTTTTAAATTACTCTGTTTTTGTTATTGAAATCTCCTTTCAGTACTATCTTACATTTTAGGTAGCACAATGCCATAGCACTTTCTTCAATGAGAACCCAGAAAACAATTCCCTACGTAATTAGTGATTTGAAATAGGACCAATTCTCCTTACATTGCTCTGCACTGTAAAAGCAAAAGCAACAATAACTGTTTCAAAATATCAGCATGGAGAAAAGGAGACATGTATTTGCAATGTACAGTGACATTTTAATACAAAATTTAAATGCAGTTCAAATAACTAATAACCCTGTCTGTTTCCTGTAGTTACAGAGGCGGCTTTGTCTGGACACTTTAAAGTTTTCTCTATTTGTTTCAATTGAAGACATATGCCAGCAAAGCACATGAACTCTGCAGTGACATATCAGTAGACACTTCTTCCACAAGGAGGCCTTTTGGTCTAGGGGTATGATTCAGGTTTTTTGATCCTGGATTTTACTCTGCCTAACAGGAAACAAAATGAACCATGGACCTCCAGCTGTTGGGTTCTCACCTATCCTTCAACGGCTGGTGCAGAGCCGTTCAGTTGCAAACCGAGCTAACCCGCGTCTCCTTGGCTCGTTGGTCTAGGGGTATGATTCTCGCTTAGGGTGCGAGAGGTCCCGGGTTCAAATCCCGGACGAGCCCACTTTTTGCACTGAATAAACTTGGTAAGAGTGAACAAAAGAGCTATCCGCACACTGTATCCAATGAAAACGTGGATCTCGCTCGCTGCTTGTTCCTCACAGCACAAAAACGTTGAAATCCCGGAAAAGTTGCTTCTTCTCCCAAATCCACTAATTTGGTTTTCTGCTTAACAGGCTGTAAATAAATGAAAAAGAAACAAAACGAACCTTGGACCTCTGGCTGTTTGGATCTCGCCTTCCCTTCACCTACATGTGCAGGGTATAGTGTCATTCCTGTGGTAAATCAATGCCAAATGTTACACTGAATAGTCTAGCTCTTCTCCAACAGAGCTGCTTCATCGCCTACAGTCATACAGTGCAGTGTTGCCTAGACACCTTTAGGTTACCCTGTTTTTGTTATTAAAATCTCCATTTCAGTACTATCTTACTTTTAGGAAGCACCATGGCATATGCAGGGTATAGTGTCACTCCAGTGGTGAATTAATTTGAAATGTGACTACTTGGTTCTCGTTTGGTTCCTTGTTACATTAGTGGTCCAGAAACAACCAAACTCTCGAAGAGACCTTGCTCTTGTGTGGGCGTTTCTGAGGTTACCTTGGCATACCGACCTTTGAGCGAACCGTAACCCGTCGTCTGGCTCGTTGGTCTAGGGGTATGATTCTCGCTTTGGGTGCGAGAGGTCCCGGTTCAAATCCGGACGAGCCCAATTTTTACACTGAATAACCTTTGTTGGGTTGAACAAGCGCTGTCAGACAACCGTATCGCTGATAACTTGGTCCTCGCTTGGTGCTTGTTACCTCATAAGCGCAAACAAATCGTTTAAATCCTGTGAGGCGATTTCTTCCCTTTAATATATTGAGGCCATAATTGCCTGACAACCTTTGAATTACTCTGGTTTCATGCTGAACAGTCTGTAAATAGATTACAAAGAAACAAAAGGAATCTTGAACCTCTGTCTGTTTGGATCTCGCCTTCCCTTCACCTTCATGTGCAGGGTGTAGTGTCATTCCAGTGGTAAATTACTGCCAAGTGTTAGACTGAATAGTTTAGCTCTTCTCCTGCAGAGCTCCTTCATCTCTTATAGTTGTGGAGGGCATCATTGGCTGGACACTTTTAAATTACTCTGTTTTTGTTATTGAAATCTCCCTTTCAGTACTATCTTACATTTTAGGTAGCACAATGCCATAGCACTTTCTTCAATGAGAACCCAGAAAACAATTCCCTACGTAATTAGTGATTTGAAATAGGACCAATTCTCCCTTACATTGCTCTGCACTGTAAAAGCAAAAGCAACAATAACTGTTTCAAAATATCAGCATGGAGAAAAGGAGACATGTATTTGCAATGTAAAGTGACATTTTAATACTAAAATTTAAATGCAGTTCAAATAACTAATAACCTGTCTGTTTCCTGTAGTTACAGAGGGCGGCTTTGTCTGGACACTTTAAAGTTTTCTCTATTTGTTTCAATTGAAGACATATGCCAGCAAAGCACATGAACTCTGCAGTGACATATCAGTAGACACTTCTTCCACAAGGAGGCCTTTTGGTCTAGGGGTATGATTCAGGTTTTTTGATCCTGGATTTTACTCTGCCTAACAGGAAACAAAATGAACCATGGACCTCCAGCTGTTGGGTTTTCACCTTCCCTTTACCGGCTGGTGCAGAGCCGTTCCAGTTGCAAACCGAGCTAACCCGCGTCTCCATGGCTCGTTGGTCTGGGGTATGATTCTCGCTTAGGGTGCGAGGTCCGGGTTCAAATCCCGGACGAGCCCACTTTTTGCACTGAATAAGCTTGGTAAGAGTGAACAAAAGAGCTATCCGCACACTGTATCCAATGAAAATGTGGATCTCGCTCGCTGCTTGTTCCCTCACAGCACAAAAGACGTTGAAATCCCGGAAAAGTTGCTTCTTCTCCCAAATCCACTAATTTGGTTTTCTGCTTAACAGGCTGTAAATAAATGAAAAAGAAACAAAACGAACCTTGGACCTCTGGCTGTTTGGATCTCGCCTTCCCTTCACCTACATGTGCAGGGTATAGTGTCATTCCTGTGGTAAATCAATGCCAAATGGTCCACTGAATAGTCTAGCTCGTCTCCAACAGAGCTGCTTCATCGCCTACAGTCATACAGTGCAGTGTTGCCTAGACACCTTTAGGTTACCCTGTTTTTGTTATTAAAATCTCCATTTCAGTACTATCTTACTTTTTAGGAAGCACCATGGCATATGCAGGGTATAGTGTCACTCCAGTGGTGAATTAATTTGAAATGTGACTACTTGGTTCTCGTTTGGTTCCTTGTTACATTAGTGGTCCAGAAACAACCAAACTCTCGAAGAGACCTTGCTCTTGTGTGGACGTTTTCTGAGGTTACCTTGGCATACCGACCTTTGAGCAGAACCGTAAGCCCGTCGTCTGGCTCGTTGGTCTAGGGGTATGATTCTCGCTTTGGGTGCGAGAGGTCCCGGGTTCAAATCCCGGACGAGCCCTATTTTTACACTGAATAACCTTTGTTGGGTTGAACAAGCGCTGTCAGACAACCGTATCGCTGATAACTTGGTCCTCGCTTGGTGCTTGTTACCTCATAGCGCAAACAAATCGTTTAAATCCTGTGAGAGCGATTTCTTCCCTTTAATATATTGAGGCCATAATTGCCTGACAACCTTTGAATTACTCTGGTTTCATGCTGAACAGTCTGTAAATAGATTACAAAGAAACAAAAGGAATCTTGAACCTCTGTCTGTTTGGATCTCGCCTTCCCTTCACCTTCATGTGCAGGGTGTAGTGTCATTCCAGTGGTAAATTACTGCCAAGTGTTAGACTGAATAGTTTAGCTCTTCTCCTGCAGAGCTCCTTCATCTCTTATAGTTGTGGAGGGCATCATTGGCTGGACACTTTTAAATTACTCTGTTTTTGTTATTGAAATCTCCCTTTCAGTACTATCTTACATTTTAGGTAGCACAATGCCATAGCACTTTCTTCAATGAGAACCCAGAAAACAATTCCCTACGTAATTAGTGATTTGAAATAGGACCAATTCTCCCTTACATTGCTCTGCACTGTAAAAGCAAAAGCAACAATAACTGTTTCAAAATATCAGCATGGAGAAAAGGAGACATGTATTTGCAATGTACAGTGACATTTTAATACAAAAATTTAAATGCAGTTCAAATAACTAATAACCCTGTCTGTTTCCTGTAGTTACAGAGGGCGGCTTTGTCTGGACACTTTAAAGTTTTCTCTATTTGTTTCAATTGAAGACATATGCCAGCAAAGCACATGAACTCTGCAGTGACATATCAGTAGACACTTCTTCCACAAGGAGGCCTTTTGGTCTAGGGGTATGATTCAGGTTTTTTGATCCTGGATTTTACTCTGCCTAACAGGAAACAAAATGAACCATGGACCTCCAGCTGTTGGGTTCTCACCTATCCTTCAACGGCGTGTGCAGAGCCGTTCCAGTTGCAAACCGAGCTAGCGTCTCCTTGGCTCGTTGGTCTAGGGGTATGATTCTCGCTTAGGGTGCGAGAGGTCCCGGGTTCAAATCCCGGACGAGCCCACTTTTTGCACTGAATAAACTTGGTAAGAGTGAACAAAAGAGCTATCCGCACACTGTATCCAATGAAAATGTGGATCTCGCTCGCTGCTTGTTCCTCACAGCACAAAAACGTTGAAATCCCGGAAAAGTTGCTTCTTCTCCCAAATCCACTAATTTGGTTTTCTGCTTAACAGGCTGTAAATAAATGAAAAAGAAACAAAACGAACCTTGGACCTCTGGCTGTTTGGATCTCGCCTTCCCTTCACCTACATGTGCAGGGTATAGTGTCATTCCTGTGGTAAATCAATGCCAAATGGTCCACTGAATAGTCTAGCTCTTCTCCAACAGAGCTGCTTCATCGCCTACAGTCATACAGTGCAGTGTTGCCTAGACACCTTTAGGTTACCCTGTTTTTGTTATTAAAATCTCCATTTCAGTACTATCTTACTTTTTAGGAAGCACCATGGCATATGCAGGGTATAGTGTCACTCCAGTGGTGAATTAATTTGAAATGTGACTACTTGGTTCTCGTTTGGTTCCTTGTTACATTAGTGGTCCAGAAACAACCAAACTCTCGAAGAGACCTTGCTCTTGTGTGGACGTTTTCTGAGGTTACCTTGGCATACCGACCTTTGAGCCGAACCGTAACCCGTCGTCTGGCTCGTTGGTCTAGGGGTATGATTCTCGCTTTGGGTGCGAGAGGTCCCGGGTTCAAATCCCGGACGAGCCCAATTTTTACACTGAATAACCTTTGTTGGGTTGAACAAGCGCTGTCAGACAACCGTATCGCTGATAACTTGGTCCTCGCTTGGTGCTTGTTACCTCATAAGCGCAAACAAATCGTTTAAATCCTGTGAGAGCGATTTCTTCCCTTTAATATATTGAGGCCATAATTGCCTGACAACCTTTGAATTACTCTGGTTTCATGCTGAACAGTCTGTAAATAGATTACAAAGAAACAAAAGGAATCTTGAACCTCTGTCTGTTTGGATCTCGCCTTCCCTTCACCTTCATGTGCAGGGTGTAGTGTCATTCCAGTGGTAAATTACTGCCAAGTGTTAGACTGAATAGTTTAGCTCTTCTCCTGCAGAGCTCCTTCATCTCTTATAGTTGTGGAGGGCATCATTGGCTGGACACTTTTAAATTACTCTGTTTTTGTTATTGAAATCTCCCTTTCAGTACTATCTTACATTTTAGGTAGCACAATGCCATAGCACTTTCTTCAATGAGAACCCAGAAAACAATTCCCTACGTAATTAGTGATTTGAAATAGGACCAATTCTCCTTACATTGCTCTGCACTGTAAAAGCAAAAGCAACAATAACTGTTTCAAAATATCAGCATGGAGAAAAGGAGACATGTATTTGCAATGTACAGTGACATTTTAATACAAAAATTTAAATGCAGTTCAAATAACTAATAACCCTGTCTGTTTCCTGTAGTTACAGAGGGCGGCTTTGTCTGGACACTTTAAAGTTTTCTCTATTTGTTTCAATTGAAGACATATGCCAGCAAAGCACATGAACTCTGCAGTGACATATCAGTAGACACTTCTTCCACAAGGAGGCCTTTTGGTCTAGGGGTATGATTCAGGTTTTTTGATCCTGGATTTTACTCTGCCTAACAGGAAACAAAATGAACCATGGACCTCCAGCTGTTGGGTTTTCACCTTCCCTTTACCGGCTGGTGCAGAGCCGTTCCAGTTGCAAACCGAGCTAACCCGCGTCTCCATGGCTCGTTGGTCTAGGGGTATGATTCTCGCTTAGGGTGCGAGAGGTCCCGGGTTCAAATCCCGGACGAGCCCACTTTTTGCACTGAATAAACTTGGTAAGAGTGAACAAAAGAGCTATCCGCACACTGTATCCAATGAAAATGTGGATCTCGCTCGCTGCTTGTTCCTCACAGCACAAAAGACGTTGAAATCCCGGAAAAGTTGCTTCTTCTCCCAAATCCACTAATTTGGTTTTCTGCTTAACAGGCTGTAAATAAATGAAAAAGAAACAAAACGAACCTTGGACCTCTGGCTGTTTGGATCTCGCCTTCCCTTCACCTACATGTGCAGGGTATAGTGTCATTCCTGTGGTAAATCAATGCCAAATGGTCCACTGAATAGTCTAGCTCTTCTCCAACAGAGCTGCTTCATCGCCTACAGTCATACAGTGCAGTGTTGCCTAGACACCTTTAGGTTACCCTGTTTTGTTATTAAAATCTCCATTTCAGTACTATCTTACTTTTAGGAAGCACCATGGCATATGCAGGGTATAGTGTCACTCAGTGGTGAATTAATTTGAAATGTGACTACTTGGTTCTCGTTTGGTTCCTTGTTACATTAGTGGTCCAGAAACAACCAAACTCTCGAAGAGACCTTGCTCTTGTGTGGACGTTTTCTGAGGTTACCTTGGCATACCGACCTTTGAGCCGAACCGTAACCCGTCGTCTGGCTCGTTGGTCTAGGGGTATGATTCTCGCTTTGGTGCGAGAGGTCCCGGTTCAAATCGGACGAGCCCTATTTTACACTGAATAACCTTTGTTGGGTTGAACAAGCGCTGTCAGACAACCGTATCGCTGATAACTTGGTCCTCGCTTGGTGCTTGTTACCTCATAAGCGCAAACAAATCGTTTAAATCCTGTGAGAGCGATTTCTTCCCTTTAATATATTGAGGCCATAATTGCCTGACAACCTTTGAATTACTCTGGTTTCATGCTGAACAGTCTGTAAATAGATTACAAAGAAACAAAAGGAATCTTGAACCTCTGTCTGTTTGGATCTCGCCTTCCCTTCACCTTCATGTGCAGGGTGTAGTGTCATTCCAGTGGTAAATTACTGCCAAGTGTTAGACTGAATAGTTTAGCTCTTCTCCTGCAGAGCTCCTTCATCTCTTATAGTTGTGGAGGCATCATTGGCTGGACACTTTTAAATTACTCTGTTTTTGTTATTGAAATCTCCCTTTCAGTACTATCTTACATTTTAGGTAGCACAATGCCATAGCACTTTCTTCAATGAGAACCCAGAAAACAATTCCCTACGTAATTAGTGATTTGAAATAGGACCAATTCTCCTTACATTGCTCTGCACTGTAAAAGCAAAAGCAACAATAACTGTTTCAAAATATCAGCATGGAGAAAAGGAGACATGTATTTGCAATGTAAAGTGACATTTTAATACAAAAATTTAAATGCAGTTCAAATAACTAATATCCCTGTCTGTTTCCTGTAGTTACAGAGGGCGGCTTTGTCTGGACACTTTAAAGTTTTCTCTATTTGTTTCAATTGAAGACATATGCCAGCAAAGCACATGAACTCTGCAGTTTGCATTAAAAAGCAACAATAAATTATGTTGAAATGTACTCGTGAAATAAATTAGAACATACTCTCGTAACTGTAGTCCAGAACTCCTAGAGGCTCAGCGAGGTTTGGGAATGCAGACAGCAACAGAATCTGGATATAACCGAGGATCAAGCCTCACTGACATTTTGCCGTTTAGATTCTATCGTACTTTTGATAATTCTGGGAGCACATTCTCAATGGTACCAGGTGAGGACACGTTGAACACCAGCTTGGTTTGAATTACAGCTGATCCAATTCTACAGAGGTAAAACCATGAAAAAATCAGTTAAAATCATTAAACTACAGATGCATGTGAGTAATGTGCAATACATGATGATATAAAACAATTATACATTGTGGTTGGAGATCCTGGAGAAGTCTGTACCAGAGGAGTAGTTGCAGAAGGTGTTGGAGATGTGTCTACAAGAGAAGAATGTTAGTTACAGTGTGATTTAATAGAACATTTA
>NC_060891.1:0-62500 GCF_014805685.1 Silurus meridionalis
GCCGTGAACAGAATCGATGTTCTACTAGATACTGATTTATATTAAATGAATGATATATATATATATATATATATATATATATATATATATATATATATTAGTGTAATACGGCATGTTGCTGTTCCTCCGAGCTTTTATTATTCTGGTTTTAGAGCAAATAAATTTACTGTCCCGACACACAGAACCACAGACTTCAGAGGGTGCACTTTCTTTTTCACACGACTTCGGATTTATTTCATCAGTGTTCTCTTCAACTCTAAACTCTAAAATCTGAATATAAATGCCTGTCTGTCACTCTGAGGTAAATAAAGTAGAAACACACGGTCTCAGTAAAAATCCTCGCATCCTGAAGCCGCTTGTTACTTTTGATTTAAGTCTCCGGGAATCCATTTTTCATCCACTGGCGCCAAACGTCCACTTCCGCATCTGTGTTCATCACTTCCTGTAATAAAAGACAACCACAATGTGTTTCAAAATAAAAGGCCTATAGCGTTAACGTTACAAGAGATCGATTAGATTTATTTAAAATATTGTGTATGTGTATATATATATATATATATATATATATATATCCGTATTCACTTCGTTAATTTGAGCACAATTTTTCTTCTTCTTTCAGCATCTCCCATTAGGGTGCTCCACAGCAGATCATCTGTCTCCATACCCCCTGTCCTCTACATCTGCCTCTTTCACACCAACTACCTGCATGTCTTCACGATTTAGCGTGTCATCCATAAACCTTCTCCTTGGTCTTCCTCTTTTTCTCCTTCCTGGTGTCTTCATCCTCAGCATTCTCCTACTGATATACCCCATGTCCCTCCTCTACACATGTCCAAACCATCTCAATCACACCTCCCTCACCTTGTCTCCAAAACATCCTACATGCGCTGTCCCTCTAATAAACTCATTTCTAATCCTGTCCATCATCATCACTCCCAACGAACATCTCAACATCTTCAGCTCTGCTACCTCCAGCTCCACCTCCTGTCTTTTACTCAATGCCACTGTCTCTAAACCATACAACATTGCACGCACACGCACGCGCGCGCGCGCACGCACGCACGCACACACGCACACACACACGCACACATATATATATATATATATTTTTTATTTTTATTTATTTTTTTAATGATTAAATTCTAATATTTGTTCCATTAAATTGTATACATTTATTTAGTGTTTCTCTCGGCTGCACTGCTTCCAGTACGTGTATGTGGATGTTAGATTTTTTGTCCAATCAGATTTTAGCCTCTATGTGCTGCCATGTCAATCTAATCTGCTCAGAGCCTTCAGAATCAGTACTGCTGGTGTGTTTACCGTAGTCTCTATTAGCAATAGCTCTGTTTCTTTAACCAATCAGAATTCAGATTCACCTCACAGAATAGTGTCAGCATTTTTCCGTCCTCTGATTGGTTGGTCAGAGGGAAATTGTTAAAGCCAAGTTCGACTAGTAAACACGTGTGTAGCTCTGCACACATTAATACATCTGAGTTAGACTTGTTTATGCCTACAGGTCTTAACTGGGTTTAATGTTATAGTAAAATGGTTTTCACCTCCATATGTGAAATGTCTCTCTCTCTGTAATGCCACATGTTGTTATATTGCGTTTTTGTACAGTATTGGTGGTTTCTATCATTGTGACGTGATAATGGTGGTATTAAGAGCTGGATTAAGTCGGTTATGTCCTCACTGAAGGCCCGGGTAGGGGTAGTAATAAAATACTCAGAGGACACAGGCCATGCTTTTCTATGGAATGTTAAGTCATTTCAATAGGACACAGTATATAGGGAAGTACCAATCGGTCTAAAATAGTTCTCCAGTTCTTCTGTTTTAAACTAAATGAGTAGATGAAAATACACACTCCTGATTTATGTTTCAATATGATGGAGCCGAGACAAAGAGACTTGAGTTATTACCCAGGAACATGGTCCTTTTTTGGGAATAATATTCATTACAACACCATACTGCTGTGGAGTGACAGCTATTTTATACACAGAGAGAAGATCAGTGGTGGAGAACAGGAGACTATCTCAAGTTCTCTGTCGTCATTATTCCCACAACCTGCACGGTTTTGCAGACACCTGCTTGCGCATGCGCACTACGCCAAATAAATTATGCGTCTGTGAATTCTGGAGGCGATCAATTTTATAAAAGATTCAATGCAAAGGTTTTTTTATCAAATTTTATGCCGGAAACATTTCTGACAAGTTACACAATGTTTAACTTATCTTTATAAAACCAGACAAAACGCGCGAGGGTGCGAGTTTAATAAAACAGGACAGATGGGCAGAATGCCGCCTCTGAGCATGCGCGGAATACTGTGCAATAAAAAACTGTGGTAAAGCAAACACGTGTGTGTGTGTGTGTGTGTGTGTGTGTGTGTGTGTGTGTGTGTGTGTGTGTGTGTAGACACGTGACTTCCGCCTCCGAAAGGACACCAGGTTTCCATGGCAACATAAACACTGAGTCGCTGCACTGAACGACACCGTGTTTTTTTCAGCAGAAACCTGAGCTAAAACTGTAGTTTCGGAATTTTTCCACATCATCGTGCAGGATATCGATTTATTGTAAGTGCCATTTTGACGTTTTCTTAGTATTTGAGGTTGTCGTTAACCCAGCTGGCTGTTTCTGTGCAAAACTTTAACCATGGCTTTTGGGAGAAAATTAGAAGAACTGAACATGACGACAGAAGAAATAAATCGTTTCAGTAAAGCCATGAAGGACAAGAAGTTTTCTGAATTGCTCCACGAGTACGCCCAAGAAATATCAAACCCTGAGAACAAGAAGAAGTACGAGGAGGAAATTACACAGCTGGAGCAAGAGAGGGGCATGGAGGTCAAATTTATCCATCCTAATGCCCACCATGTGCTGAAGACCAGTGTGAATGGGAAAGAGAAGTGTTTCATTAATATCTGCTCAAATAACCTAATCAGCAAGCCGACATGTGAAGCCAGAAGGAATGAAACGGGCCGGGCCGGGCAGTACTGGTCACTGCCATACAGTTTAACACCTGGCAGGCCTCATACAGATGGCAAGGGCAATAAGTGCATGATATATGACGTCGTATTTCATCCAGACACACTTTACATGGCAAGTAAGAACGCAAGATTCATGAAACTTGTCAATGACACTGCAACACAAGGAGTGGAAGATGCCTTTAATGTCACAACAGACAAAACCAATACGCTATTGAAAAAAACCCGATACAAAGGTGTGCCTCAGGCAGCTGTAATACGGAAACCCATCCCTGGTCAGCCCAAGAATGAAGAATCTGCTGCTCACAATGAAGCTTTTCCTATACTTTACCCAGACACCATGCCAACCAAAGACTTCAAAAGTCTCTCATCTTCTCAAACCCAAACAACTACCAAACAAAGTTCTTCACTGCCAACACAACCACACCACACTATTAAATACAGATCACTGGTGGATCTGCAGGACTACAGATGCTCCAAAGACTCGGCTCCAAAGACACGGCCAAAAGAGATCGTCATTAGCATATATTTACCACTTCTAAAATCAGCAGTAGATGTTGACCTAAACGTGATGGACAGAAAGCTGACTTTAGAGTCCCAAAAGCCAGACTACAAGCTGGAGCTACATTTGTCGTATCCTGTGGATGATAACAAAGGAGTAGCCCAATTCAACACGACTACAAAACAGCTTACCGTAACGTTACCTGTACAGCCGGCTGAAAACCCTGCTGAGGTTCATGTTGAGAGCATTAAGCCTGAACCTGAAGATAGAGATGTGTTGAAGAGTTCAGACAAAGCAAATGAAGAAATGCTCAAAGATGAAGCAAGTGAGCTGAACATCTCAGATACTAGTTGTGAAGCCCAGCCTCAGAAAAAAGGAAAAGATGATGATAAGCTTTTCTCCTCCGATGAGATACAAAATTGTAAAATGGACTCTTTGGAATCCAAATTAAATGGTTCACATTTGGCCAAAGCAGATGAAACACTGACTTATCAAATAAACACCGAGACACACAGAACATCAGAGAACGTAATGAATGTGCCCAAAAAGGGTTTCCTTCTTAATGCATGTACTCAAAAGACGTCTTTAGAGTTTCATGCTAATAAAGAAGCTGAAAATAATCAAGACAAGGTAAGAGATATTAGATTTATTAAAACCCATCTTCAGCTTCATGTATAATAATAATAATAATAATAATAATAAACTGTGATATGGAAAGTCTGTTTAAATACTTGTCCACTGAACATATTGTGGATGTTTTATCTGCTGTGTTTTTATAGCATGTTAGTTTTGAGTTCCACACTTGAGTTCATCTGTTTAAGCCGTTAATATTGGACTCTAACATTAATAATAATATTAATAATATTGGACTAACACATGTGGCTTCTACTTGAGTGGAATAAAAACTTGCTGCTACACCAGTTCTTTGTATCTTTTGAAAAACATTGGATGTCTATCATAAACATAATAACTATTACCTCTGACCTGCATGTTTTACAGGAGAACCTTCTCTCAGGTACAAAATCAAACCAACCTTCTTACATGGAATCTTCTGAAACATGTGAAAATTGCACACTTGAAATCCCTGTGGTGGAATTACAAATGAAACAGGCTGCATCGCAATTAGAAGAAACATTACATGATGTTCAAAATACTCCTGCCGACCCGTCCAGTTGGGTAACCGGAAGATCTGAGGTGCAGCCATCAGCCATCAGCGATGGACCAAACCAGCTGAATTCTCCATTAGACAAAGACACTAGAAAGACTTCATGCAGAGCCGAAGAGATGTTAGCATCGTCTGAGCAGAAAAGCTCTTCCAAACTCATTTCAACACGAGTGGCACAGAATGAGAAAGTGGATGATGTTGATTCTTCCAGACAGAACGAAGCAGATTTTAGTATTTCTACCTCTCCTGACATTCTTAGAGAGAAAAACCCTGAAGATGGTAGTGAGGTTATTATTTCTGACCATACCACTTCTGCTGCCCTCTGTTTCCAGAACTCTCTATGGTTTGAGCTTGAATAACAACATGATTCACTTAACGTTCATTTATGGCCCAAATCTTTCCTCAGGATCTTCTCACCCTGTGTTATAGTGATTAATTCTTCTTCTTCTCGCCGCAGCAGATCGTCCTGTTATAGTGATTCATTACAGGATAATAAATGGACCTTAAACAGCTTTGGTCACTGGAACATCAAACTGCTTGAAGATGGTCTTTTAACCTTTACCTTTAACATGCTTGTCCATTATTTTCTGTCTGACCTTCTCAGAAACCCTGGCTTTCTCCAGGACTTTTCTTTTAAAGATAATTAGACAATGCGTTTGAAACCAGAGTGTAATCCAGTTATTTATATTTTGTTTTTTTGAGTAAACACATTTGTCTTTGTTTTATTATTTTAAAATATTCAGTTAAATCAAATGTGAAAAGCAAAATCAGATTTGTAGTAAATATGGAATAAACAATGATGGACACAAATAACTGATAAACAGAGCAGACTTACTCACAAAGTGATGATGACATCATGAAATGATCGTTTGTTCAGTTCTTATTAAATAAGTGTTTCAGGACTTAAAAATAATAAAGATCCAAAAGTGTTCATTTATTTGATAATCCACAAAAATCCATAAAACATGAAAAGAGTCAGACACAAAACTATAGACAATTAAAGAACTTATAACACAATGTTGTTTTGCGGAACATGAAACTGCCTTTAAAAAATCTCTGGCATTTGTTTGTTCGTATCTCCAACAAAACAAAAACATGTCAAAGCCAAACTACAGATTGTCCATCTCAAGTAAAAACAAGAAAACTGTAATAAATAAAATATGGCCATGAGATGTTTCCTGTTGGTCAAACATAGATTATGACTGCTATAGCAGTAACACACACACGCACACACACTTCTCAGCTCAGGCCTCTCTGCACACAGCTGTCCAGAAACTGGCAGTAACACGTGAGGGAGCAGAAATGGCGCTGAATTGGAGCCTCTGTACCTCCCATGTCATCCACTAACACCACAGTGTGAGACACCAGGTGCAGGTTCATGCTACCGGCCGTCTGTACATACGAGCGAATGCAGGTGCAGCCACAGCTGCACACCTTTGCAAGTTCCATGTCTCCACAAAGGTGAAAGGGAATAAGATGAGGTGCATAAGGAATTCTATTGCAAAAAAAACAAACAAAAAAAACAGTAAACAAGTAATTACTTTATAGAAGGTTTAAAATTCAATTACATCTGATTCATTCTGTGTAAAATAAACAATAAGTTTTCTCCATGTTTTTCACAATAAAACTGAAGCGAATGTGTTCCTGTGATTTCATCATCATGCATCAGTCTGTATGTTTAAATACTCACACATTAGTCTCAGACTGATATCGGAATAAAAATAAAGACTTTTAAGGAGTTATGAAAAACGGTCCATGTGTTCGAAGCACCTGAAAAACGTACCTGGAGTTGAGCACAGCTCGGGAGGCCAGCTCCTCCAGGCTGAGAGGTAACGTGAGATGAATGCTGTGATCAAGAGGATTGGGCTGAGTGAAGGGGTTCCCAAACAGGTCCAGGTTCTCCAGTGACAGTTTGCGAAAGTCTCCGGGCAGCACGGTGAGTTTATTGTGGGCAGCTGAAAGGAAACGCATCTTCGTGAGCTGGCCGATGTGAAAGGGCAGTTGTACCAGCTGATTTTCATCCAGTTTGAGACTAACAAGTTCACGCAACTTGCAAAAGCAAGCAGGCAGCAGCTTCAGGCCGTTTTGACTCAGGTCCAGATGCTGCAGAGATTTCTGGAGACTGGAGAGGCACAGGGCTACACTGAAGCTCTCTAAGCGGTTGTTGCGGAGAATCAGTTCTGTCAGGAAGTGGAGGTCACCAATGGTGTCTGGGAGCTTCTTGATGTGGTTATTGCTGAGGTCAAGCGCTCGCAGTGATTTTAAAGACAGCATGCGCATGTCCACCCTGGAGAGCTTACAATAAGACACTTGCAGCTGCTCCAGAGAGTAGGGGAAGCTGGATGTGAGGGGATAGTCCTTCTTAGACGTAATGATGAGCTTCTTTTTGGGTTTTTCCACATCTCTGGCACGAACAGGGGTAAGTGTGGAGAGGGAAAGACCATCTCGAATAGTTCCTCTGTGTGCAAGTCGAGCAGCTGAGAGGAAGTTTTTCAGGCTGGAAGTGTCTGCCTAAAGTAGTAAACAAAAGTGGAAAAGTGCTTAATAAATTCACTTTCCCTTGTCTGAAACTGTATTTATTCATAACACCATGAGAAACAATCTGTAGAACAGCTGCAGTTTATAATAATCCGTTTTACTGGTGTGGATGTTTGAAAAAGATCTGTGAATTTCTATCAAACAGAACAAATGGCTCCTACGTGAGAATTTGTTGGTTAAAGAATGTTCTGGGGGGGGACCCACATGGGACCCTTTAGAAGCTGTTAATTATGCTAAATAAAGTTCTCAGCATTCGTCTGATCTGATCTGATCTGATCTCTGAGCTCTTTCACCATGATGACTTACAGAAAACAGTCAAAACAGAAATTTTGTACATTTTGCGATTAGACATTGAGTCCCTGCCTAGATGGTTTTTATTAGTGATCATTTCACAGATGATTAGTGCACAGCTTTTCCAAATGTCCATCCTTTTTTCAATTTGAGAAATCTACAGGACATTCGTCAAAAATATTTCAGAAAAATAAATGTGCTCCTCTTCGGATTATATACATTTTTAAATGCTTTTTAGATGTTCATTCTTTATTAAAAATTATATTTACTGTATAAGCAATTTGATTTAATTCCATGTGAAAGCACTTAAAGCACTTTTGTACGTCCCTCTGGATAAATGCTAAATGCCGTAAATGTAAATGTAAAGAGGCAGATGGGTCACATTTACCCGTGAGCGACGCATCCGTCGTCACTACTTTTCTCAGGGAAACAGCTCCCAGTGAGGTTCCCGATTCGAGAAAAGCGCGATTTCTCCAGTGATGGAGAGCGCGTAAGCACAGTGATGACACTATCACTTTGTGATTGAGGTGGCGCTTCGGACATAAGCGCTGCACCGTAACCCAGCACTGAAACTCTCTCATTCCCAACAGTCCCAACGGTATGACAGACACTGCCGAAGCCATCAGCCCCAGCAGGCGTAAACAGAGTCTGAATGGAACCTTCTTTCCTCTCTGGAAAAGAGAGAGACAACTGCGAATCGACCTGATGCGCTCTTCTGATAGAAAAGCCTAATACAGGTCTGAGTTCAGCCTGAGACCCAGGTAGATTATTTCCTGTGTGGGCACCAAGCAGCTTTTTGTCTCGTTTATTCTGAAACCTAAGCCAGTCAGGTGAGACAGAAGCACACTCGTATACACCTCCGCTCGCTGCCGTGACGGAGCGCAGAGGAGGAGATCGTCCAAATACGCTGACACTCTGAGACCCGATGCTCTCAGCGGTGACAGTGCAGCTTCGACACCTTTGGTAAAGATCCATGGAGCTAGAACCAGCCCGAACGGAACCGTGAAATATTCGCAGGCTGTGCCCCGATAGGCAAAGCGCAGGAATTTCCTGTGTGCCGGATAAATGCTTACGTGAAAATACGCGTCCTTCAGATCCACTGATGTAAACCAGTCTCTGGGACGAATAACACTGTACAAAGCTTTCAATGTGAGCATCTTGAACTTGTACTTTCTGAGCTGTATGTTAAGGTTCCATAAATCCAGAATGGTACGGAGACCCCCCCTTTCTTGGGAACGACAAAGTACCGGGAGTAAAAACAGAGCTGGCTGTCCTCTCGCGGCACCGATCGAATTACCCCTTTGCTCAATCACGCCGCTGAAGAGCGACGGTCTCACAGCAAATTGCAGGCGATATCGTGTATTGTAGATTAAACCCAAGGTATTGTGGATAAAACCCAAGGATGAACTGCGCATGCGCACCAATTCTCCGCGTAAGCCCTCGGCCCACTGCCTGGATGCACGGAACAAATCTTTATTATTTGGGAACATGGAACTTTCTGCTCTCTCTCTTGCATAACCCCACAGGTGGAGAGGGGAGAAGTAACTTGCCGGGCACTGGGGGAACTGGTGCCAACACTCCAAATGGAGAATTTTCATCAGCTGAACATAGTCTTTGAAACACTCCCCAACGCCTTTTCGCTGGAGGGGGAGGACAAGACTCCCAAGATGAGTCGAGGGGTGCTATAGAAACTCAGAGAGTGCTGCCACCCTTCTTTTTTTTAGGGTTATATCAGTGTCAGGCTTATATCAGGATCAGTGTTAGTGTTAGGGTTATATCAGGATCAGTGTTAGGGTTAGTGTTATATCAGGATCAGTGTTAGGGTTAGTGTTATATCAGGATCAGTGTTAGGGTTAGTGTTATATCAGGATCAGTGTTAGGGTTATATCAGTGTCAGGGTTAGGGTTAGATCATTATCAGTGTTAGGTTATATCAGTGTCAGTGTTAGTGTTATATCAGTGTTAGTGTTAGTGTTATATCAGGATCAGTGTTAGGGTTAGTGTTATATCAGGATCAGTGTTAGTGTTAGGGTTATATCAGGATCAGTGTTAGGGTTAGTTTTATATCAGGATCAGTGTTAGTGTTAGTGTTAGTGTTATCAGGATCAGTGTTAGGGTTATATCAGGATCAGTGTTAGGGTTATATCAGGATCAGTGTTAGTGTTAGTGTTATATCAGGATCAGTGTTAGTGTTAGTGTTATATCAGGATCAGTGTTAGTGTTAGTGTTATATCAGGATCAGTGTTAGTGTTAGGGTTATATCAGGATCAGTGTTAGTGTTAGGGTTATATCAGGATCAGTGTTAGGGTTATATCAGGATCAGTGTTAGTGTTAGTGTTATATCAGGATCAGTGTTAGTGTTAGGGTTATATCAGGATCAGTGTTAGTGTTAGTGTTATATTAGGATCAGTGTTAGTGTTAGTTATATCAGGATCAGTGTTAGGGTTATATCATTATCAGTGTTAGGGTTAGTTATATCAGGATCAGTGTTAGTGTTAGTGTTATATTAGGATCAGTGTTAGTGTTAGGGTTATATCAGGATCAGTGTTAGGGTTATATCATTATCAGTGTTAGTGTTAGGGTTATATCAGGATCAGTGTTAGTGTTAGTGTTATATCAGGATCAGTGTTAGGGTTATATCAGGATCAGTGTTAGGGTTATATCAGGATCAGTGTTAGTGTTAGTGTTATATCAGGATCAGTGTTAGGGTTATATCAGGATCAGTGTTAGGGTTATATCAGGATCAGTGTTAGGGTTATATCAGGATCAGTGTTAGTGTTAGTGTTATATCAGAATCAGTGTTAGGGTTATATCAGGATCAGTGTTAGGGTTATATCAGGATCAGTGTTAGGGTTATATCAGGATCAGTGTTATATCAGGATCAGTGTTAGTGTTATATCAGGATCAGTGTTATATCAGGATCAGTGTTAGGGTTAGGGTTATATCAGGATCAGTGTTAGTGTTATATCAGGATCAGTGTTAGTGTTAGGGTTATATCAGGATCAGTGTTAGTGTTAGTGTTATATCAGGATCAGTGTTAGGGTTATATCAGGATCAGTGTTAGTGTTATATCAGGATCAGTGTTAGGGTTATATCAGGATCAGTGTTAGGGTTATATCAGGATCAGTGTTAGTGTTATATCAGGATCAGTGTTAGTGTTATATCAGTGTCAGGGTTAGTGTTAGGGTTATATCAGGATCAGTGTTAGGGTTAGGGTTATATCAGGATCAGTGTTAGTGTTAGTGTTATATCAGGATCAGTGTTAGTTATATCAGGATCAGTGTTAGGGTTATATCAGGATCAGTGTTAGGGTTAGATCATTATCAGTGTCAGTGTTAGTGTTATATCAGGATCAGTGTTAGGGTTATATCAGGATCAGTGTTAGGGTTAGTTTTATATCAGGATCAGTGTTAGTGTTAGTGTTATATCAGAATCAGTGTTAGTGTTAGTGTTATATCAGGATCAGTGTTAGTGTTATATCAGGATCAGTGTTAGTGTTATATCAGGATCAGTGTTAGTGTTAGGGTTATATCAGGATCAGTGTTAGTGTTATATTAGGATCAGTGTTAGGGTTATATCAGGATCAGTGTTAGTGTTAGTGTTATATCAGGATCAGTGTTAGTGTTAGGGTTATATCAGGATCAGTGTTAGTGTTAGTGTTATATCAGGATCAGTGTTAGTGTTAGGGTTATATCAGGATCAGTGTTAGTGTTAGGGTTATATCAGGATCAGTGTTAGGGTTATTTTAGGATCAGTGTTAGGGTTAGATCATTATCAGTGTTAGTGTTAGTGTTATATCAGGATCAGTGTTAGGGTTAGTGTTATATCAGGATCAGTGTTAGTGTTAGTGTTATATCAGGATCAGTGTTAGGGTTAGTGTTATATCAGGATCAGTGTTAGTGTTAGTGTTATATCAGGATCAGTGTTAGGGTTAGGTTATATCAGGATCAGTGTTAGTGTTAGGGTTATATCAGGATCAGTGTTAGTGTTAGGGTTATATCAGGATCAGTGTTAGTGTTAGGGTTATATCAGGATCAGTGTTAGGGTTATTTTAGGATCAGTGTTAGGGTTAGATCATTATCAGTGTTAGTGTTAGTGTTATATCAGGATCAGTGTTAGGGTTAGTGTTATATCAGGATCAGTGTTAGGGTTAGTTATATCAGGATCAGTGTTAGGGTTAGTGTTATATCAGGATCAGTGTTAGTGTTAGTGTTATATCAGGATCAGTGTTAGGGTTAGGTTATATCAGGATCAGTGTTAGTGTTAGGGTTATATCAGGATCAGTGTTAGGGTTAGGGTTATCAGGATCAGTGTTAGGGTTAGTGTTATATCAGGATCAGTGTTAGTGTTATATCAGGATCAGTGTTAGGGTTAGATCATTATCAGTGTTAGGGTTAGATCAGGATCAGTGTTAGTGTTATATCAGGATCAGTGTTAGGGTTAGTGTTAGTGTTATATTAGGATCAGTGTTAGGGTTAGTGTTATATCAGGATCAGTGTTAGGGTTATATCAGGATCAGGGTTAGGGTTACATCAGGATCAGTGTTAGGGTTAGGGTTATATCAGGATCAGGGTTAGGGTTAGGTTATATCAGGATCAGGGTTAGGGTTATATCAGGATCAGGGTTAGGTTAGGGTTATATCAGGATCAGGGTTAGGGTTACATCAGGATCAGTGTTAGGGTTAGATCAGGGTTAGGGTTATCAGGATCAGTGTTAGGGTTAGTTATATCAGGATCAGGGTTAGATCAGGGTTAGGGTTATATCAGGATCAGGGTTAGGGTTATATCAGGATCAGGTTAGATCAGGTTAGGGTTATATCAGGATCAGGGTTAGATCAGGGTTAGGGTTATATCAGGATCAGGGTTAGGGTTATATCAGGATCAGGGTTAGGGTTATATCAGGATCAGGGTTAGGGTTATCAGGATCAGGGTTAGATCAGGTTAGGGTTATATCAGGATCAGGGTTAGGGTTATATCAGGATCAGGGTTAGATCAGGTTAGGGTTATATCAGGATCAGGGTTAGGGTTATATCAGGATCAGTGTTAGTGTTAGGGTTAGTTATATCAGGATCAGGGTTAGGGTTACATCAGGATCAGTGTTAGGGTTATATCAGGATTAGGGTTAGATCAGGGTTAGGGTTATATCAGGATCAGGGTTAGATCAGGGTTAGGGTTATATCAGGATCAGGGTTAGGGTTATATATCAGGATCAGGGTTAGGGTTATATCAGGATCAGGGTTAGGGTTATATCAGGATCAGGGTTAGATCAGGGTTAGGGTTATATCAGGATCAGGGTTAGGGTTATATCAGGATCAGGGTTAGATCAGGGTTAGGTTATATCAGGATCAGTGTTAGGGTTAGATCAGGTTAGGGTTATATCAGGATCAGGGTTAGGGTTATATCAGGATCAGGGTTTGGGTTATATCAGGATCAGGGTTAGGGTTATATCAGGATCAGGGTTAGGGTTATATCAGGATCAGGGTTAGATCAGGGTTAGGGTTATATCAGGATCAGGGTTAGGGTTATATCAGGATCAGGGTTAGGGTTATATCAGGATCAGGGTTAGATCAGGGTTAGGGTTATATCAGTGGGGGAGATGGTGGGCTGCAGGAAAAACTAAAAGGAGGAATTTGGACCAGTCTGGGGGACCAAAGTGTGCGTTTCATCTCCGAAAGAGGAGACTGAAGAAAGAAATACCCAAAATTTATCCCTAAACCAAGAAAAGCTGAACATCTGATCCATTATCTCCTGTTTATCTTTAGATCTTAAACCCAAATTTCTTCAGTGTAGACCAAAAACCAAATTTGCTGTGCCATTCCAATACTTTAGGAGGGGCTGAAAGTTCATGATGAGTTTGAGATAGATCATTAAATGGATGGTGTTACCTTGCTCATGCAGATGTCCACCATGGGTTCTTTAAGTCGTACAGTGGCTTTCCCCTCTTCTACAAAGCATGTGAAAAACTTCTCTATGTTCTCCTTCAGCTGTAAGTGCAGAACACAAAAAAGCCGAGAAGTCAGTGGCATTTTATCTATAAAACCATCACCTTCTGACCAAACTAAACTTCCACACTGTTGAATAAAATCTCATTTTTCTATAAAAGCATCTGTAACTTCAAACTTTCATTCAATTCACACTGTTTTTCACGTCTTATTGTTAGTGCTGTCTGTGGTGGAAGATCTCACGAAGTAATCAATAAAACATTCTGTTTCCACACATGGTGAGATTTCTAAAAGGAGTGACCACCGTCAGCGCTTTAGAACCCTGAGGACTTCAGCTCAAGAGGAATAAAGAACCTAGAACACTTTAGAGTTACTATAAAATAAAGAATTAGTGCAGACATTCCACAACATGCACCAAAAAAACAGATAAAAGCATTAATGATCTTCTGTAATGTATTATTTTATATACATTAAATAAATGTTCTGTATCTAATTGTTGTGATACAAGAGGAATAAAATACTGCGTTGTTATCTACAGATCAGATCAGCAGCTCCACCCACATGGGGTTTAACCATCATTTAACTGAGTGATTAATCAGTGTGTAAAATAAATACAATGTGAACGTGTGAGCATCCGATGATGTGCTCTTTAAACGTCCCAGTCCACGTTTAGTCCCATTTACTGTTATAATGAGCTCCACTCTTCTGGGAAGATGTTCACCTAAATGTTGGAGTGTGGTTTGTGGAGATTCGTTCAGCTACAAGGGCATTAATAAAGTGAGGTAGTGATGTAGGTGAGAAGGTGAGGAGGTTCCGGGGGTGCAGTCAGTGTTCACATTCATCCCAAAGGTGTTCAATATGGTTGTAGCTCTATAGCAAGAGATCTTCCGCTCTAAACCATGGAAAGCAGATCTTCATGGAGCTAGCTTTGTGTACAGGGAACAGGTTTGGGTCTCCTAGTTCAAGTGAAGAAGAAATGTCATGCTCCTGCATCCAAAGACGTCCGATACACCATTTTAACAGCCATTTGTTTATGTGAGGAAGTGACGTCTTTTGTCCTTCTGGTTCGTTACTGCACACATTCAGAACATTGGTGAAAACCACTTTATACACAGTGACACTGCGACAGTTTATTTATTCCTGCGATTAAAAATGTCAAAACAAGGACCATGTTGTTCATGATCTCAGAATAGAAACCAGTTTACTGTTGGAAATCAAATGTTTACATTTCTGAAGAATAAAAACAATGTGACATCTGTATTCCAGCAGTGAAGACAGAAGGCTGGATACTAACAGCTCAGAGATCTCTACTGTTATCTGTTTACTGTTATTAACACCAACATCACGTGATCAATTAGAATTAGATTAAAGAAATTAAATAAAACACACATTAGGCAGCATTGTATTGCACCTTCTTGCTTATTCGTGACCACACACAGGGTTCAGATGGAGCATTCAAACCCGCAGTATCATCACAACGCCTTTATTATTGTTTACACAATTGTGTTTTCGACTTTGTGTACCGGTTTGGGGAAGAAACGCACCAGGGTGGAAATAATACTTTTGGCCAGATGATGTAGAAGGACAAATTGACCATACTGGTTCTGTAATGTTCTTCCAAAAGGAAAACACTTGCCTTGTACTTGGACCCAGTCCTGTCTTTTGCAGTACAGATGAGCAGATAGACACTGGGTATCTGAGTCTTCTGGTCCACATGTCTCCCGATGGACAGCACGGCCCTGGAGCCTCTACCTCGGTTCCTCAGCCCGAATGTGGGCAGCATCCGATTCACAACCTCCACATCACACTGCAGCTTCATACCTGAACCGAGAAGAAGCTGCTCCGATGTGCTGATCTTCACCTTCTGTACAGTAACAACACTAAACTTTTCTGCTGCGCGGAATCATAAATAACCTGTTATTGTTTAGTAAACAGCCAACATGGCCGCCTCCACTGAGGGACTGGTCTGGGGTGCTAGCAGGAATATATTAGCTCCTTATAGGATATAAACAACTTCCGGCAAAAAAAACAACAACAAATAAATAAAGAAAACCGGCTGCAGATGAAACCCTACGGTATGAAATCAGACTCGCAGCTGCTTCTCCGCGGCTCTGAAGACAACTCTCCCGCGCGCAACACAGTTGATTTGCGCATGCGCACGACTGCTTCGCTGCGCGTGTGGAATTACCGTAGTGTACAGTAAAGAAGAACAGCATAGAAAACCTGTATTTATCACGTAGATTACAGCACCGTGAAATTCCTTTTCTTCGCATATCACAACTTGTTCTGGTCACCATGATACAGCTCAACAGCAAGAAAGATAAATAATGAAGAAACTCCTGCCCCGTGGCCTGATGTGAGCAGTTGTTGAAAAGGTTTTGTGTTGATGATCATTATAATAGAAATCAATCAGTGTTTGAGTCATAAATCTCATTCTATTAATAGATCAGTGTGCTGAGAGTCACATTCGAGTCTTTACACAGAAACTGAGGTGATTAAGTGAAGAATCTTGTGATAAAAATGATCACAGGAACATTAGAGTTATAATAAATCACTACTTTGAAAACTTAAGTACATTTGAAGGTAAAAACTTTTGTACTTTTACTCAGTGAAAGTTTAAAGCTGAAGCCCGAGAGAAGAATCCGAATCCAGGTCTGAGTGAGTCTGAGTAAAACAGAGAGCGGCGTCTCCTCCATGTCCCTCAGAGAGCGGCGTCTCCTCCATGTCCCTCAGGGAGCGGCGTCTCCTCCATGTCCCTCAGGGAGCGGCGTCCAACTAAGAGCTCCATAACACTTCGCGGGTTTCTAAACACTGGTGAAAACGTGCCTGGAGTGAACTGGCTGATGTTAAGCGGTTCTTCTCCTGTGAAAGAAAAGTACCAGAGAGAGTCTATAATACGGTCATGCTCTTATCCAGAGAAACTTACATTTATCTCATTCATACAATTGAGCAGCGATGCGGTTAAAGGCTTTGTTTATTGGCCCAGGAGTAGCAGCTTGATGTGGCTTGGATTTGAACTTCGAAGCCAAAGCACAATGTTCTCATCATTAATCTGCCCCTTTGCCCATCAGTGGTGGTGCAGGAGCGGATGTACAGAAGAGGAGGAGGGTGCGCTGATACACTGTTCAATACGGTAGGGTTTTATTGTGGCCGGAAGTCCGCTGCAGTTGACCGCAGCATGGTGGCGGTTCTGTGTTGTGTGAAGTCACTTCCTCTAAAAGGCTCGACATAAGTGCAGCTAAAGTCCGTCCTGGTGATTAAAAGCAGTGAAAGCAGCTTCCTGTACTGCTGTGACTACTACACTTTCATCTTATATGTGAGGCTGGATGTTAGCAAACAGAGCTTAGCTCAGGCGTTTTTCCATAAACAACAGGTGAGATGCAGTTGTGCACGAGCTCCTGTTCCATCCACGCAGCATTCTTCATGTTCACATTTTCTAACACTAACATCAGGAAACATGTTTGAACGACAGGGTTGTTTATTATTATTCTCGGTATTGCTTTTAAACACTGGAACATGTGATTGTTGCAGGAGGATGGCGGAGCAGGAGGGTGATGTTCCTGATGTCAGAGAAGAGCTGGACAGTTCTGAAGATGAAGAAGAGGGTGATGAAGAGCGAGATTTTAGGTGGCAGGAGCAGAGAGAGGTGGACTGGTTTGGGGATGAGGAGGCTGATTTAGAGCCCGTCTCCGACATGCCAGCAGAACGCAGTGGTCACGTCACAGTGGTGGACAGTGACTGTATGTATGTTTGGGGAGGTTATAAGGTGAGCAGGAAATAGATCTGCTACATTAATTTAAAGGTTCTGATCATTTCTAAAATAAAGATAAACCTTTCTTTCTTTTTTTTTTATTAATCAGAGAGCTGATGCACATTGGCTTGGTGATTTGTACTTACCATGCAATGAAATCTGGATCTACAACATGGAAACTGAAAGATGGTACATCAGTGAACAAACATGTGATTTATTTTTTTGGAGCTCAGATTTACACATGCAGAAATAAAATTACAGTTGATCTTACATGTATTTCCAGGACAAGGAAGCTGGCAGAAGGAGATCTGCCCAACCCCATGTCTGGCAGCTGTGGTACATGTGTGGATGGCATCCTGTATCTCTTTGGAGGCCACTGTGCGAGAGGAGATACTAATTCAGTAAGATTATTTCTCCAGAGACAGCAGCCTGTCCCACACTTGTGGAAGATTTTCACTAGGGATGCACCGAAATGAAAATTCTTGGCCGGAAACCGAAAGAAATTATGCCAATTATTATTACCATTGCATTTATGGCTATGACTGTGTACTAAACTTACTTTACTCATTTATTTTTCTCATGAATATACACACAGCTCCCCATACTGACAGAAAAACACAGAATTGTTGACATTGTTGCAGATTTATTAAAAAAAAGAAAAAGTGAAATATCACATGGTTCTAAGTATTCAGACTCTTTGCTCAGTATTTAGTAGAAGCTCCTTTTGATCTAATACAGCCAGGAGTCTTTTGGGGAAAGAGGCAACAAGTTTTTCACACCTGGATTTGGGGATCCTCTGCCATTCCTCCTTGCAGATCCTCTCCAGTTCTGTCAGGTTTGATAGTAAACGTTGGTGGACAGCCTTTTTTAGGTCTCTCCAGAGATGCTCAATTGGGTTTAAGTCAGGACTCTGGCACGGAGTTGTTGTGAAGCCACTCCTTCGTTATTTTAGCTGTGTGCTCAGGGTCATTGTCTTGTTGGAAGGTAACCCTTCAGCCCAGTCTGAGGTCCAGAGCACTCTGGAGAAGGTTTTCGTCCAGGATATCCCTGTACTTAGCCGCATTCATCTTTCCCTCGATTGCAACCAGTCGTCCTGTCCCTGCAGCTGAAAAACACCCCCACAGCATGATGCTGCCACCACCATGCTTCACTGTTGGGACTGTATTGGACAGGTGATGAGCAGTGCCTGGTTTTCTGCAGTGATGGGTGGCTTTCTACAACTTTCTCCCATCTCCCGACTGCATCTCTGGAGCTCAGCCACAGTGATCTTTTGGTTCTTCTTTACCTCTCTCACCAAGGCTCTTCTCCCCCGATAGATCAGTTTGGCCGGACGGCCAGCTCTAGGAAGGGTTCTGGTCGTTCCAAACATCTTTCATTTAAGGATTATGGAGGCCACTGTGCTCTTAGGAACCTTAAGTGCAGCAGGATTTTTTTTGTAACCTTGGCCAGATCTGTGCCTTGCCACAATTCTGTCTCTGAGCTCTTCAGGCAGTTCCTTTGACCTCATGATTCTCATTTGCTCTGACATGCATTGTGATCTGTAAGGTCTTATATAGACAGGTGTGTGGCTTTCCTAATCAAGTCCAATCAGTTTAATCAAACACAGCTGGACTCAAATGAAGGTGTAGAACCATCTCAAGGCTGATCAGAAGAAATGAGAGCACCTGAGTTAAATATGAGTGTCACAGCAAAGAGTGAATACTTAGGACCATGTGATATTTCAGTTTTTCTTTTTTAATAAATTTGCAAAAATGTCAATAATTCTGTGTTTTTCTGTCAGTATGGGGAGCCGTGTGTACATTCACGAGGAAAAGAAATCAACTTCAATAATTTTAGCAAATGGCTGCAATATAACAAAGAGTGAAAAATTTAAGGGGGTCTGAATTCTTTCCGTACCCACTGTATATAAAGCTCATATTTGTACATTCCAAATCAGCAGAGAACATCATTTTAATGATTTATAGAATTGTAGAAAGGAAAGACAGTTTTTTTTTTTTTGCTCACAAAAAATATCCTTTCAGGTTTATCATCTGCCTCTGAGGGCTTCTCATTTCCACTGGGAGAGGATGAAGGACCTTAAGGGTTTGGCTCCCACATGTAAAGACAAACTAGGCTGTTGGGTGTACATGGACAGGTTAGTTTTTATCATGGTTTGGCAGGTTAAGGAGCACATGATCATGAATTTGTTGAAGCAGTACAACTTTAATAATGACGGTCTCTGATTGACACTAAAGGTTACAATCCTGCAATCCAGACTTTTTACATGTGCACCTAAAAAACATTTCTCCCATGAATCATGTTCAAATTTGCACTATCAGCAAAAAATCCAACAAACTTTTGCTTCCAGTCATCTGAACCAAATTATGGAATTGAGCATGTGACGGCTTTGTGACTGAGACCAGATGATTTACTGGTAACCCAGATTATAAATACAGTGTCCTTTTTCAACAGAATAATGTTGCACTGCAAAAATTGTTGATTAATTCTTTTGAGGAACATCACAAACAGTTCAAGTTGTTGTGTTGGACTTCAAATTCCCTCAAATGTAATCAAATGAAGCATCTGTGGGAGAATCCTGAAGTGCTGGGCAAACAAGTCTGATCTCTGGAGGCCATAGAGAGCAATTTAGTGAACATTTAAAGAAACTGCTGCTAAAATCTCTGCTCAAACCACAACCTGTTTGTTTACTACAGATTTCAGCAAAAATCCCAGTCTGTATAAAATGTAATCAGTCGGTTCCTTGTAATCGCAGGATTGTGTATTTTGGAGGCTACGGCTGTGAGGAAGAAGCAGATCATCAGGGAATGTTTGTACTGGATGGAAATTCATTGACGGTAGGCAGCCGGAAAAAAAAAAAAGAAAGAGAATAAAAAAAGAATAGTGCAGTGATAAAAATGTGATGCTTTTCAGGGAAACCAGCAAAGACGAGGCTGGAACAACCACATTCACATTCTTAACCTGGAAACATCAACCTGGAGTCAACCCATAACTACGGTAGTAAACATTTCTCTCTATCTGGTTGATGTTATATAGTATGGCCAAAAGTTTATGGACACCTGAGCATAAAGTTGGTATTTGCTGCTTTTTGAACGTCCCATTTTAAATTTAGTTGGAAATGTTTTCCATCATCTTGATATGAGAGGCTGAATTTTACAAGGATTTTACGTGTGTGTGTGTGTGTGTGTGCTACACAGGGAAATGCTCCCACACCACGTGCAGCCCACGCTTGTGCTACTATTGGAAACAGAGGTTATGTTTTTGGAGGCCGATATTTGGTGGGTATCTAAAAACTAAAATCAATTAAAAGAATTCTATTCGGTGTATTTTTGCACTAATCAGAATCATATGTTCCTCAACAGGGTCATAGGCTAAATGATCTGTACTATATTAATATGGACACCTGGGAATGGACTGAAATGTGAGAGCACAAATGAAGAAATAAATTCCATGTACTTCTTTACTGCAGCACACACGTGGTCGTGAAGTTTTGTGAGCCAAATTCAGTGTGCACTTATTTTAGGTCGATGCCTGAGTGCAGTCCGATTGGCCGCTCGTGGCACTCTTTCATACCCATTTCATCAGACCAGATCTTCCTGTTTGGTGGCTTTACTACTAATCAGGAAACACTCAGTGAGTATTATACAACTCACCCCACTATAGGACCAAAACTTTATGGACACCTGAATATAAGATTGCTATGTGCTTTTGGAAAGTCCCATTTTACGTGTATTCCCATGTGCTGTTATAATGAGCTTCACTCGTCTGGGAAGATGTTCCACTAAATGTTGGAGTGTGTTTGTGGAAATTCATGCAGCTACAGGTGTGTTAGTAAAGTCAGGTACTGATGAAGGTGAGGAGGTTCCTGGGGTGCAGTCAGCATTCACATTTATTCCAAAGGTGATCAGTAGTGTTAGAGCTCTATAGCAGGAGATCTTCCACTCCAACCCATGGGAATGCAGATCTTTATGAGCTGGCTGTGTGCAGACATCCTATACAGTTGTTATACATGTTTCTCTACCTGTGTGATGATAACATATGGCTGTACATTCAGGTGTCCCAATACTTTTGTCCATCATACAGTGAATCATGGAAATGATGTGTGAAATAGTGGATTATTTAAGAACTTGTCTCCTGCAGGTGATGCCTGGATATACTGCGTGTCTACAAACCAGTGGAAAACGTTTAAACACCAGCACAAAAAAAGTCCCAGGTGTGAGTCGAATGTATTTAATAGAATAAATTGATATGAATTTAATTTAAAATCATACAAGCAGTGTTTGTTGCTTTCCTATAACGTGTGTGTGTGTGTGTGTGTGTGTGTGTGTGTGTGTGTGTGTGTCTCGTGGAAGACTTTGGCACACAGCATGCACAGGTCCAGATGGAAACGTGTTTGTATTTGGAGGCTGCGCTAATAATCTTCTCTCATCTCAGCAAGCTGTGAGTATAAAGATCTTCTTTTCTCCAATCAGCGTTTTTCTTCAGCTAATACGTTTATGGCATACAAGATTAGCGTGTTTATATTTATATAACTGAGTAAACTTTATTTGCTGTGGGATAATGCTAATATTAGGACTGAAGTAGAGTAATGACACTGTATTTTATCACGCTCATGTTAAAATAAAGCCTGTGAAATTCTTCAGATTTTTCAGCTACATGGTCTCCTACACTGTTACTCCTCTGTGAAATTCTGTTCAGGTTCTTTTATTTGTACAGAACTTTTAACCTTGGTCATTTTCCCAAAGCAGCTTTACAGAAATAGATTTTAAATATACGTTTTAGCATCATAAATTACTCTCGAAGTTTATCCCTAATGAGTGAGCCAAAGGCAGACATGGAATCCGCATCTTCAACACTGACTGCTCATTAATTCCAGTTCCATCACTGCTGTTGTAGCAGACCTTACACCGATCAGGCATAACATGATGGGCGTGGGCACCATGACTGCTCGGTGGCTACGCCGCCCCATACACAACAAACTGCCATGAACTGTGTAATCAGACACCTTTCTATCAGAATCAGCCTCAACTTCTTCAGCAATGTGAGCTACAGTAACTATTCCGTCAGATCAGAACACACGGGCCGGCCTTCCCTCCCCACACACATCAGAAAACCTCAGCCGCCCATGACCAAGTCACCGGTTCACCACTGTCATAAATGTTCTTCCTCAGTAGATGTGAGCAGAACTGCTGTTCTACAACCTTTTCTAGAATCTTGGAGATAAAGAGGAGGTTTGATATTGGACTGTAGATGGACAGCTGACAGAAGGTCAGGTTTCTTCATTAAGGGGTTGATAACTGCAGTTAATAAGTGTTAATGGGGAACTGATTATTTTTAGCACAGTTTTGATTGGAAGAAACATGTAGGTGAAGAATCAAATACACACACTGATAATTGTGATCAGGTATAATTATACTGTTAAATACAGGGTTATTTAGAACATTATTATTCGTGCACTCATTCCAGTCTTTAATCTGACTTTCAGACTTCATTACCTACAAATGGCTGATGTACATCTTTATCCTCAAAATTCTCTGAAAGATTCTAACAAAAGAAAAGTTGAACACCATGTTTGCACATTGTTTTTTTTCTATTTCCCACATGGACTCAACCATAACACGGTTTCTGTTTCCTCAACAGTTCCACAGCAATAATGTTCTCATTTTCACAGTTCAGCCAAAGTCCCTGCTCAGGTGAGTTTTTATCACCACGTTACAGAACACACTCGTATTATAACTCATTGTCCAGAGACGACGTTTATGTGTCTGTATTTATGTGTAGATGCTGCACAGAGGTTGTTCTGCAGAAAAAACATCAGCTTGAGAGCATGTTTGATTGCTTGCCCAGGCATCTTCTACACAGCCTTCAACAGAGACGTGGTTCAACCAACACTGAAGGGTCCTAAACTCTCTGTGTGTGTGTGTGTGTGTGTGTGTGTGTGTGCGCGCGCATTGAGAAAAAGCTGCAGTTGCTGTATGGAGGCATCAGACTTTGAGTTTAGTTCAAATCACAGTTTCACCATGCTGCCCTGACTGGGCCCTTGAGCAAGGCCCCTGACCCTCACGTGTATAAATTAGAACTGTCTCTAGACTCTTTGGATTCTGCCAAAATGCCATAAATGCAAAATGTAAGCTGGTACGGTTTAGATGCTGCTAAATAGCGAGCTGTGATCTCCAGTTCCTCTGCTGATTTGTGTTCACTGTAAACTCTGTTTCCTTCTTATTAACCACGTAAATCCTTACGTTTTTGCTTTAAATACCAGGGATGTGCATCACTTTAACTCAGTTATCATCCTTTATTACCATCCATTAAAAACCTGCATGTAACATTTCCAGCCTGCTGATCATCACTTGTGCTTTTAACATTCTGAATACATGAAATAAGGACAAATATTTGTGGAGACCTGACCAGAAGGTTGGTAGGTGGAAAAGTCAGATGTCCCACCACACTAGAGTAACTGAGTTCACTGTTCTTCAACAAAATCTGAAAAAAGTTCATCATTTAATGTTCTCTCTCTTTTATTCAGTTTTGAACAAATCTCTCTAAAATCCATGGTCTGGACTGATTTGTAGCAGAATCACTTGAAACTCCTTTAAACGAATATAAAGACCCGTATTTCCCCCCTGCGATACACAACTATAAAGGTGTGGAATTATTGTCTTTTATTTGTGTGTTAATTAACTGTAATTTAGCATTTATGATACAACATCCAAGCTCCACTAAGACGAGCACATACAGGACGTGGACCGGCTGAGGGTTTTCTTGATCAGATCAATATGGTCTCCACCTGAACCAGTATTACAGAAATTTACTTCTTTTTTGCTGCCAGAAGGTTCGGAGCAGATACTTTCACTTTGCCAGGCATGTTGCGTGACAGATCCGTGTCCTGTATAAATAAAGTATTTGTATTTCATTCATATGAATTTTACACCCAATGTTGATCAGATGTAAGTAAATGTAGGAGAGTCAAACCTTCACACTGCGGAACAGGTCTTTCTCTCGGGCACTGGTTTCTTTCGCATGCATGAAGCTGAACACAGCAGTTCGAGCAGCTGGCAGAGTTCAATAGTCATAATTTACATATCAAAAGAAATACTGACAACGACAACAACAACAACAAGAAAACAGTACAAATAATCATTTTTAATACCTTTTCCTTTCTTCTGTGTCCCAGGAGTCAGTTTAACTTTATGCCTGAGGGAAAAAAGAGGCTCATGATATAATAATATGCAGATAATAATTATTGATCTATTTATAGGATCTGATAAAGAGAGTAGATCTGGAAGAGGTTCAGTGAAGCAGTGATCCTGCTGTGTAATATTTACACACACAGTATTGTTCACAGTAGGTGTACGTTGTGTACAGGTGTGTGAACTCTGCACTGAAATACACTATAGAGACAAACGTTTTGGGACACCTGACTTTTCCTCTCCAGATGTTTAACAAACTGTTGCACAAAGTTGGAGACACACAATTGTGTCGGACGTCCATGGATGCTGTAGGATGAACTTTTGCCTTCACTTGAACTTAGAGACACAAACCAGTTCCGGCATGATGATCCCCCTGTGCACAACGCCAGCTCCATGAAGATCTGCTTTCCATGTGTTGGAGAGGAAGATCTCCTGCCATAGAGCTCCAACACTACTGAACACCTTTGGGATGAGTGTGAACGCTGACTGCACACCAGGAACCTCCTCACCCACGTCACTACCTGACTTCACTAACACACTTGTAGATGCAGGACTCTACACAAACACACTCCAACATCTAGTGGAACATCTTCCCAGAAGAGTGGAGCTCAATATAACAGCACATGGACAATAAATGTAGAATGAGATGTTAAAAAAAAAAGCTAATAGAACTTTTATGCTCAGGTGTCCACAAACATTTGGCCCTAAAGTGTGTATTGTAATAAAGGATAGATATGTACTTGTAACTGGAGAGAGCTGTGTAAGGTGCACACACAGGTACTGCAAAGAGTAGAACATCGTCTGGATGTGGCTGACCAGTGAGACTGTCAAGAAAATCTTCATGTTCCTAAAAAAAAAATTAAATAATAAATGAGCACAATAAAGAATTTATACCCCCGCATACCCTCAGAGTTCACTAAACGCATGGCAGACGGACCGCAGACGCACGGCAGTATTTTGTCAGTGCTTGATATTTTAGTTACTGCATTCAAGATTCGTGGTATTAAGACTGTAAAAGAATGAAAGTACACACGCCAAAACATATTCCATGGGTTTGTTTGATAAATAAACAGCATTCAGAAATATGTCAGATTTGCTCCTGTGCACCTCAAAAGAATTACATCTGATGTTAAAATGAACTGATTAATTATGATGAATATTATTATTATTATTTTAATTGATCCTTTTTTAGACTCATGGTGGATCTGTAGCCCATCACAGACACAAGGCTGGAATATAGTTTGGATGGGAAACCAGTCTTTTGGAAAACACACATATTCCAGATGATTTAGCATAGCATTGTTTATCTACTGATATTTCTCTCATGTGGACGCACACACACAGAAACTCCACACAGACACTGACCTAAGATCAAACTCAAGTTCAGGTTTCTGGAGCTGTGAAGCAGCAACATTACCCACAGAACCACTGGAACGTATGAATTACATTCAAATTATAGCCGTAATATTAAATGATCAGTCTGAGCGAAGATGTGAGAAGATTTCTACCTTTTCGTTTTTCTTTTCTAAACACAAACTAAAATAGTCTTGTTTTAAACTGTTTCGATTTCCTGGATCACAAAACATGTAGAAATGAAGAACTCGTGAAATAGTCGAGGAGTAAAATGCACACTGCAGTTTCACTTTTAAATGTGAACAAACTTTATGTACTTCATGGTCAAGTTCTGCGGTTATCCATCGGTTTTTGTTTACCTCTGCTCCAGGATTCTCCTGATCCAAATCATCACCATCCTGTAGAGAAAAAACGCTTTATCATCATTGTCTAAGATAAAACTTAACAAAAAGCTTGTAACCAACAACAATACAAACAGTCTCACAAACGTCCTGGAGAAATACACGTGATTTACACGTGATTCTGCATCTTTCTATCATTAAACATTTCCAACGTCAGCTTCACAGCATTTCAATCTTCTGGTATGGTGTGAAGGACAATACTTCTGGCCAGATGGTGTTCTATTAAACACAGTAAATCAGCTGCTCTTACCTTGTCGTCCTGTTCTGTGCTCTGCTGTCCAGCTTGGCTGTGATCAGCCCCTGGATCTTCATCTTTCTTCACCACAGCTGCTGGAGCTCTGGGTTTTTGAGCAGGTTTCTGAGATGCTCGCTTCACTGGCTCCTCTTTTCCCTTCTTTCCTTTCTTGCCCTTCTCTTCTTTATTAGAGCCTGCAGACTGCACATAAAAACTCTATATTTCAGAATCAGAATCTGGTTTATTGGCCAAGTGTGTTGACACACACAAGGAATTTGGTTCCAGCTGTTAGTGACTCTCAAAAGTACAGACATAAATAAAACTATACAAGACAAAAACAGACAAGACAAGACAAACAGTGTGAGACAGTATAGACAGTGTGGGACAGTATAGACAGCGTGAGACAGTACAGACAGCATGAGACAGAGTGAGACAGTATAGACAGCGTGGGACAGTATAGATAGTGTGGGACAGTATAGATAGCGTGGGACAGTATAGACAGCGTGAGACAGTATAGACAGCATGAGACAATATAGACAGCGTGGGACAGTACAGACAGTGTGAGACAGCAAAGACAGCGTGGGACAGTATAGACAGCGTGAGACAGCATGAGACAGTATAGACAGCGTGAAACAGTATAGACAGCGTGGGACAGCAAAGACAGCGTGGGACAGTATAGACAGCGTGGGACAGCATGGGACAGTATAGACAGCGTGAGACAGTATAGACAGCGTGAGACAGTACAGACAGCGCGAGACAGCTTGAGACAGTATCGACAGTGTGAGACAGTATAGACAGTATAGACAGCGTGGGACAGTATAGACAGCGTGAGACAGTATAGACAGCGTGAGACAGTATAGACAGCGTGAGACAGCGTGGGACAGTATAGACAGCGTGAGACATTATAGACAGCGTGAGACAGTATAGACAGTATAGACAGCATGAGACAGTATAGACAGCGTGAGACAGTATAGACAGTATAGACAGCGTGAGACAGTATAGACAGCGTGGGACAGTATAGACAGCGGTATAGACAGCGTGAGACAGTATAGACAGCGTGAGACAGTATAGACAGTGTGGGACAGCGTGAGACAGTATAGACAGTGTGAGACAGTATAGACAGTGTGGGACAGCGTGAGACAGTATAGACAGTGTGAGACAGTATAGACAGCGTGAGACAGTATAGACAGTGTGGGACAGCGTGAGACAGTATAGACAGTGTGAGACAGTATAGACAGTATAGACAGTGTGAGACAGTATAGACAGTGTGGGACAGCGTGAGACAGTATAGACAGCGTGAGACAGTATAGACAGCGTGAGACAGTATTTACAGTGTGAGACAGTATAGACAGCGTGAGACAGTATAGACAGTGTGAGACAGTATAGACAGCGTGAGACAGTATAGACAGCGTGGGACAGCGTGAGACAGTATAGACAGCGTGAGACAGTATAGACAGTATAGACAGCGTGAGACAGTATAGACAGCGTGAGACAGTATAGACAGTATAGACAGTGTGAGACAGTATAGACAGCGTGAGACAGTATAGACAGCGTGGGACAGTATAGACAGCGTGGGACAGTATAGACAGCGTGAGACAGTATATAGACAGCGTAAGACAGCATGAGACAGTATAGACAGTGTGGGACAGTATAGACAGCGTGGGACAGTATAGACAGTGGTATAGACAGCGTGAGACAGTATAGACAGCGTGAGACAGTATAGACAGCGTGAGACAGTATAGAGAGCGTGAGACAGTATAGACAGTATAGACAGCGTGAGACAGTATAGACAGCGTGGGACAGTATAGACAGCGGTATAGACAGCGTGAGACAGTATAGACAGCGTGAGACAGTATAGACAGCGTGAGACAGTATAGACAGTATAGACAGCGTGAGACAGTATAGACAGCGTGAGACAGTATAGACAGCGTGAGACAGCGTGGGACAGTATAGACAGCGTGAGACAGTATAGACAGCGTGAGACAGTATAGACAGTATAGACAGCGTGGGACAGTATAGACAGCGTGAGACAGTATATAGACAGCGTAAGACAGCGTGAGACAGTATAGACAGTGTGGGACAGTATAGACAGCGTGAGACATTATAGACAGTATAGACAGCGTGGGACAGTATAGACAGCGTGAGACAGTATATAGACAGCGTGAGACAGTATATAGACAGCGTGAGACAGCATGAGACAGTATAGACAGCGTGGGACAGTATAGACAGCGTGAGACATTATAGACAGCGTGAGACAGTATAGACAGCGTGAGACAGTATAGACAGCGTGAGACAGTATAGACAGCGGTATAGACAGCGTGAGACAGTATAGACAGCGTGAGACAGTATAGACAGCATGGGACAGTATAGACAGCGTGAGACAGTATAGACAGCGTGGGACAGTATAGACAGCATAGACAGCGTGAGACAGTATAGACAGCGTGAGACAGTATAGACAGTGTGAGACAGTATAGACAGCGTGAGACAGCGTATAGACAGTATAGACAGCGTGAGACAGTATAGACAGCGTGGGACAGTATAGACAGCGTGAGACAGCGTGGGACATTATAGACAGCGTGGGACATTATAGACAGCGTGGGACAGTATAGACAGTATAGACAGTGTGGGACAGTATAGACAGCGTGAGACAGTATATAGACAGCGTGAGACAGCATGAGACAGTATAGACAGCGTGGGACAGTATAGACAGCGTGAGACATTATAGACAGCGTGAGACAGTATAGACAGTATAGACAGCGTGAGACAGTATAGACAGCGTGAGACAGTATAGACAGTATAGACAGCGTGGGACAGTATAGACAGCGTGAGACAGTATAGACAGTATAGACAGCGTGGGACAGTATAGACAGCGTGGGACAGTATAGACAGCGGTATAGACAGCGTGAGACAGTATAGACAGCGTGAGACAGTATAGACAGCGGTATAGACAGCGTGGGACAGTATAGACAGCGTGGGACAGTATAGACAGCGGTATAGACAGCGTGAGACAGTATAGACAGCGTGGGACAGTATAGACAGCGTGGGACAGTATAGACAGTGGTATAGACAGCGTGAGACAGTATAGACAGCGTGAGACAGTATAGACAGCGTGGGACAGTATAGACAGTGGTATAGACAGCGTGAGACAGTATAGACAGCGTGACAGTATAGACAGCGTGGGACAGTATAGACAGCGTGAGACAGTATAGACAGCGTGGGACAGTATAGACAGTGGTATAGACAGCGTGAGACAGTATAGACAGCGTGAGACAGTATAGACAGCGTGGGACAGTATAGACAGTATAGACAGCGTGAGACAGTATAGACAGCGTGAGACAGTATAGACAGCGTGAGACAGCGTGGGACAGTATAGACAGCGTGAGACAGTATAGACAGCGTGAGACAGTATAGACAGTATAGACAGCGTGGGACAGTATAGACAGCGTGAGACAGTATATAGACAGCGTATAGACAGTATAGACAGCGTGAGACAGTATAGACAGCGTGGGACAGTATAGACAGTGGTATAGACAGCGTGAGACAGTATAGACAGCGTGAGACAGTATAGACAGTGAGACAGTATAGACAGCGTGAGACAGTATAGACAGCGTGAGACAGTATAGACAGCGTGGGACAGTATAGACAGTGGTATAGACAGCGTGAGACAGTATAGACAGCGTGAGACAGTATAGACAGTGTGGGTAATAAATAGGGCTCCAGATCAGTAATGTATATAAAGTGTGGGAGTGCAAATGAGACCCAAACCAAATTCACTAATGGAGGAAAAAAAAAAAAAACACTACTAACCCCAAGTAGCTTCATCATAATCTCTCTGTCCTCCTCATCCTGGTCTTTGTATTTGTCCTTGATTTTTTTCAGCTTGTTCTAAACGGAAACAAACAATACAAAACCACATTAATGTCTTTTGTAGCCCTGATATTTATTATATTTCATTGGCCTTTTGTCCAGATAGAAGATTAAAACCTTCTTCTGTCATTCTGTGAAATTTCCATTCAAGTTTTTGCTGCATGTCTCAGATTTTGTTCATACATTTTTTATTTGTTGCTTCCAAACTAAACTTGTCTGATCTCACAGAATCAGTTCATGTAAGTTCCTATTGATGAATATTCAGCTGTGGTGCAGTGTGACCTTCTGTCCTCTCTTCAGAGGCTGAGCAGCTCCTCCACTCTTAAAACTCTGGCTGGTTGCAGAAATACTACGGATCTCCTCTTTTTTCATCTCAGGTTCTTCCAGATGTTCAATGCTCCCCTGTTTTTGCTTCTTCTTCATGTCCCTGTAGACACACTAATTGAGCTTCTGGATATTTTGACACGTTACATTATAAGATATGATTTGATCTATATTGAGGTTTTTACCTTCTCTGCTTTGCAGTCATGTACTTTCTGCTGTGTGCTGGAGTGACGTCCTGTTGGAAGGAGAAATCACTTATGAAGATTTTGATGCATCTTTATATTTAATTAATTTCAGTATAATTAGTCTATCAACTGGTTTATATTACAGAAGAATTAAGCTGCTTTGAAATATACCTGTGATGAAACATCTTGTTTGAAACCAGCGTTGGTGATTCCCCTACAATGCAAAAATAAAACTTTATATTCATTTGACTTTTCCTGAGATGTTGTATGGATTAGAGACAGTGGCATTGAGTAAAAGACAGGAGGTGGAGCTGGAGGTAGCAGAGCTGAAGATGTTGAGATGTTCGTTGGGAGTGACGATGATGGACAGGATTAGAAATGAGTTTATTAGAGGGACAGCACATGTAGGACGTTTTGGAGACAAGGTGAGGGAGGTGAGATTGAGATGGTTTGGACATGTGCAGAGGAGGGACATGGGGTATATCAGTAGGAGAATGCTGAGGATGGAGACACCAGGAAGGAGGAAAAGAGGAAGACCAAAGAGGAGGTTTATGGATGTGGTGAGAGAAGACATGCAGGTAGTTGGTGTGAAAGAGGCAGAAAGAGAGGACAGGGGGGTGTGGAGACGGATGACCCGCTGTGGCGCCCCCTAATGGGAGCAGCCGAAAGAAGAAGATCATATCTGGTATTTAACTAGACAATTATAAAAGCAAACACTGACCAATGCCCAAACTACATCAAGTAGGTATTAAAAGTGGAGTATCTACAAACACATGAGTAATTAAAGGAGAAACAGTAATTAAGTAAGACAGTAGACGAACATGTGCTGCTTTAGTCCAGACATTTATTATGCTTAAGTGTCTGTATTAAAAAGATGACACACTGCACCGTCCCAGGACACCGTCCCAGGACACACTGCACCGTCCCAGGACACACTGCACCGTCCCAGGACACCGTCCCAGGACACACTGCACCGTCCCAGGACACCGTCCCAGGACACACTGCACCGTCCCAGGACACACTGCACCGTCCCAGGACACATGTCCAGTACAGTACATCACACTGACACACTGTACTGTTCGTAAGTGATTTTATTTAGAACATGAAAACATTTTACAAATAAAAAATGTATATGTTAAAAGGTTACTGTTCAGTTTTACCTGCTAGACTGAAGGTGTGTAAGCAGGATTTTGGTATCTGGAAAACTGATGTCAGTACTCTCCTCCTCACTCTCGGTCTCTTCATCAATCCCTTTTTCTCCTTTCTGTTCATTAACCTCCTCCTGCTCCTCTTCCTCTTCTTCTTCTTGATTTGGTGTCTCAATCTGGATTTCTCCTGACTGCTCCTCAGTAGCTTCGATGTTCTGTTCTGCTTGCACACTTTGTGGAATATCTTTATCTTGTGCTTCTTCTATATTATCTTCCTCTGATGCGTTTTCACCGCCGGCTTCTCCTTCATTTGCACTGTCGTCTCCTGGGAAGAAGAAAGTATGTAACGGCTTTATATATATAAAAAAATATATATATATTCCTTTAATTAGCTTCAAACCAGTCAAACTATCAAAATGAGTCACGCTCAAAATAAGAATTAGTGATTATATAAATAAAAAACATTTGTACTTTTTGGTAGTATTAATTGTCGAAATAATTCTGTAAATTAAACATTGCGTGAAAGTAAACATCAAATATATTAAGCAACACATACAAATGTTATAGAATACATTTAATTTACATAATAAAATAATAGAAATACCCAGCAGCTCCTCTCCCTCTTCTAAAAGCTCTGCCGTACTGGAGCTCATTTCTTCCACGTCGTCCTCCAGAGTTTTAACCTTCCTCTCCCCCCGGTGTCTAAACACACACTGCTCATCCACCTACAGGCACAAACACGACCTCATACAGCACATTTACTGCGAAACATTTCATCTTTTCTGAAATATCAACTCCTTATACAGTCACACAATGAGTGCTGATGGATTGTAGTTCTGGAAACTTTCTGACCCCAAGAAAAACTTCTGCAACTCTCCTGCTGTGATACTGGAAGATATCACAGTCCATTATAGCAGTTTAGGTGGATTCAGAACATTTCCAGTTACACTTTAAATCCTTTTTCTTGCCAATGGGGCACCATATATTCACTTCTTTTAAAAACTTTAATGTGGTTGCAATTGTTTGATGTTCATGAAAGCAGAGTTTATTTATACATTTTTTAAATAAAAGATAAAAGAGTTCAACATTAAAGACGAAGGTGCTAATATTAGCAAACAGCTCTGTATATAAGGAACATTATACAACAGTTACCTCTGGTCCACTAATTTTATCATTTAATAAGTGCACTGTGCAACTCTATTCAGTGACTCACAACCATCTTCATCACATGAGCAAAAATAAAGCGTATATTTGGCCATATTGTACCTGAAATATCACTTAATATTAATGTCTGAATTATTAAAACTACTTCACCCTCAAAAGCATGCAGTTGTACTGAACATCAGCACAGTTTTTGATGAACTGTGTAGAACAGAAACACAGCTGTTCAGTATTGTACTGTTACGTTTATAAAATGTAAGATGTACTTACTTTGAAGAGAAATCCAAAGCCCATAATAAGATACGAAGGGGGTAAGAAATTCTTCTTCCCTAAGAGAAAATGGGACGATAACTACAGTACAGCACAAATACACTGATGGTGGACAATGTTGAGATGCTTTATTCTGTAGCATAGTCCAAAAGAAGAGTTTAAAAAAAAACATGCTGAACTATTCATAAAGACGTCACAGGTGTGTGTGTGTGTGTGTGTGTGTGTGTGTGTGTGCGTGTGCACGATTCCATGTAATATGGGCACATACCATGTACATTAACACAAAAGCATCTTACTGACAATACTAAAGGAAATACTAATTGACTGCAGAAAAATCTTCCACAAAAGCGCTGAGTGGACGGAAAAGACATCACCAGTTATAACCTGGTTATCTGCTCGCTATGACTTTTACCTCTAATCATGAAGCTTCCTGTTGTTAAGTACTCTCCTGTTGGTGCAGTTTTGGACACCTGCAGAATGCACCACAAGAACAATACAATCAGACCAAAGTTCAATAAGTTTCTATACAGTTCTGCATTAGCATTAAAAGCCTGGTGCCCACCTGGTGATGATGAACCCACCAAGCACTGGTGATCACTTTGGCATCCCAAGCAGCACTGTAGCACACAGCCATTGTTCCGGCCTCAGTAAGTGTGCGTGGTGGAACAGGATCACCTTCAAATAAAAACCATTACTCTGAGTAATGTTCTGCTGGAAACCTGGGGACTGGCACTCGTGTGGATGCTACTTTTACACAAACTGGTATAATGTTCTAACTGTGGAACGCTGCTTTCCATCAGATATATTAGTAGTGAAGTCTTTGAAAAAGTTCGGTCCACAGAACAATTTCTCAAAAGGTCTGTGGGTCATCATGGGTTAATTTTAGTAAATGGGTGATATTCCCCATGGAGGTCATTCTTGCCCAGACCTTTTCTAATGAATGCTGAGCGTAACTGAGGTGAGTGAGGGATGCAGGTCCTAAGATGTTTGTCTGGGCTCATTTATTACTTGGCTGAATAGAAGTTCTGCTCTCAGAGGAAAATTGTTGGTCTTCTAATGATTTCCACTTTCTCTCTCATCTCAGAGCTTTCAGTGTGGTTCAGGTGATGTTTAGATTGAACAGAGCTGAAAGTGTAAAGTCTCAAAGAAAAGAATCTACAATTAGATTTAGGGATTGTTTAGGATACAATTTCTTTTTTCCCACAATGCATTTCTTCTTGAATAATTTCTCTCCTTCAAGTATTAAGATCAGATTTCACCATTTTATTTTATTTTAATCAAAAGATCTTTGTCTTGTATGAAATTTAGTCTGAATATCAAATGACAAAAAACAGATTCAGAAAGAAGACAAAGACTTTTTACATCACTGCAAATTACTGTGTCAAATTCAACATGAAGCTCAAAGCAACCGACTCTAAATGAGAAGAAGAAATCCTTGTACCAGATGGATTTTTGATGACGGAGCTTGTGGCTCCATGAAGATCAGCATGGATGTAGATGTCCCCTGGGAAAAGATATTTTTTTTTACTGTAAGTGGAGGAAAATAAAAAGGGCTACAATATCGAATGTAAATTCTTCTACCTGGTCGCAGGTAACGTTTAACGATCATCTCATTCTGCTGCTGGTCTCGTCCAGCGATGATGAGGTAGTTCTCTGAGCTGATGAACCACAAGAACTTTTCAAACCTGAAGAAAAACAAAGTCAACAGATTTTTGGAATGTGATATGAAATGTACCTCTAAAGCTCATAAATACTTTTGGCTCACCAAAAAACTTTTCTTGCTTTTTGAATTGTCGTCACCGTCTGGACCTCCTTCAGGGTTTTCTTGGTTTTTTTCTCAGCAGACTTGAAGGCCTTGAGCAAATAAACATCCCACAGTTATCCAGATTCTCCCCCACACACACACACAGATCAAATACTTTAATATTTCATTTTCATGTACTGATTATCATCACTTTTTTACCTTCTCTGCTGCCTCTACTGTTTTCTGCTGCTTTTTGGCAGCGTTCCGTTTGTGGTCATAATACCTGAGGGTTTCATTTATTCATTATTAATATACAGATTTACTGACATCTCATTTTTATCAGATTTATCCCTAAATTGTTCTTATAAGCATTTAGACAAAAAAACCTTCATATAATATTATAACATTTCACTCATAACTAATATAAATCAGGACCAATCGCTCTGATAAACAAATAACCAATCGAGCATTTACACTCAGTTACAGCTGAATGATTAAATCTCAATAATATCAGCATGACTCTTATTTCATTTATTTCTCTCTTATAGGATCCATCATGTAACTAAAACAACATCAACACAACTAGAGCTCACGCTTCGCTAAAGGAAATATATTATAGTTAAAAACAAACAAAAAAAACAAATCTGAAATCATAATCAAACATGATGAATGTTCCTGTAGTGATTTATAATCGTGTTTCTGATCAGGTTTACTCACTTCTTTGAGTTGGCATAAGCAGATAATCCCAGATCCACATCCACTAGTATGGGTTTATCCTTCTGGATCTTTCCTTTCTGTCCTTTATCTTTATTTTTCTTCCTCTTGGGCTGCTCAGAAGCTTCTTTATTATTTTCTAAACCGTTGTCCTCTTCCTCTCCTTCCTCTGGGCCAATATATGGATTCCTATAAAATGAAGGTTTTTCATTTAAATTCTGAAATTAAAAATCAGGAGCATGTTTAATCATTCTGAAAGTTCATCTCTGGCTGAAGAAAAAGAAGAAGAAGAAGATGATGATCTCTGGCTGAAGAAGAACAACAACTCTGGCTGAATAATAATAATGCGAAGAAGATGATCTTTGGCTGAATAAGAAGAAGAAGAGGGAAGAAGAAGAAGAAAAAGAAGAAGAAGATGAAGAAGAAGATCTCTGGCTGAATAAAGGACTTCACATGTTAATGTTCAGGGACAGAAGTAACAGGAACATACTTCAGTAGCATAGTGATGTGGTTGGTTTGTAGTTTTAGCTCTTTAATGGCACATGCCACAGGATCTCCTGCTGCTTGAGCTTCTTTAACAATTAGGCTGATCTCCGCCCAGTCCACCTGATTAGCCAGAGCGCTGCAGACCACCTGAATCGCTCGCTCTACAATGGGGAGATTCATTTCCAACAACTCGCCCTTTAAACGGTCCACCTCCTGCAGAACAGTGATACGCATTGCATTTAGTAACGTTTCTGTTCCCTGCAGCAGCAGTAGAATCAGTTTCAGCACTGAATAACTACATATTAATAACAGTATAAACCCCTGAACCTGAATATCAAAAGCCCTCCTGCAGTATAACGTTCTTTATTCTCTCAAAACCAAAATCCTCCAAGATTCCAAAACCTACACAACACAGTAAATCCAAAAAAGAATCCACAAACGTATTTTAACAAAAAAGAGCAGTCAAAACATACACTGTCTGGCCAAAAGTATTGGGACACCTGACACACAGATGTGTTTCTTCCCCAAACTGTTCAAACAAAGTGAAAGTAACATGAAATAGAAATCTTCACAAACACACTCCTACATCTAGTGGAACAACATCTGAGAACAGTGGAGTTTATTAGAACAGCAAATGAGATGTTAAAAAGCACAGAGAGATCTTCTGCTCAGGTGTCCACAAACTTCATCCTTTTTTTCCCCCACAAACATTTATGTAAATAATGATACACATCTGCAGCCATAAAGAAAACATTACAATTATTCATATCCATGAAGTTCATAATAAATCATAGTTTTTTAGTTGACAGACTCATATTTAACTTTATGTTGTATCAGATGTTTTTGTTTTTTATTTTTGCTCCATATATTTTCTTCTTATTTGGTCACTTCTAATGACCCGCTTTTCCCTCTGCCTCACATCAGTTCTGAGATGCCTGGGAGAAGGTCAGTCAGTCTGCCACTGTCCTCAGGCAAAGCTCTTTATCTTCAACTGCCCAGTGGTGTAAACAGGATCAGGGTAAATGTATAAGTCACTACAGATAAGGAAGTCTGTCAAAAGTCTCTCGTTTAAAACAAATGTAAATGCAAAGCTCCAAATCATCAACGTTACTGTGTGACCTGAGAACATCATCCTGCTCACAGTGTGCAGCCTGCAGAATCACCGCAGCTGTGGAGAAAAGATACTGTGAGCAAATAAAGATTACGGTTTTAATACTCCACCTGAGCCTGGTGAAGAGCCTCCAACCTTTGTTCATGATCCTTTCTTACATTCTCCAGCTTTTTCAGGGCTTGTTTCTCCTGCTGAAGTGCTTTCATGTCAATCTTCTGACTCTCCATCTTGGAGAAAAACTCATCGATAGCCTGAGAAATAAAAAAAAGATGAATAATAAATAAACTACAATTATTATCATTATTTAATCGAAATCAGTTATAAAATGAACCACAAACCTTGTCAAAAGACTCAAACTCAACATATGAGCTCTTTAAGTGTTGGGAAAAGAAAAATGGGTGAAATTCTTCGTACCTGTCAAACCAAAGACGGCGTGATGAGGAAATCACGTTCTGCACTTTAAGAGAAAGACTAATAATAGAAAGAAGTGATCTTACGTGAGTAACTCGTCATGGGGTTTGTCTGGAGTCATGCTTGGCTTTTTTTCCGTTTTCTGAATGATGAAACCCTTTTATAGAAAATCAGAGCAACACAATAAACAACTGCAAAAAACTTCGACATTCAAATCCAAATTCAATATCAAATCCAACCTTTCCATCAAAGTTTGCTGCTTTCTCCATGTACGTCTCTGCCATCTGCAAGGCCTCCAGAAGTTTTGGCCCAGCTGTTGGGGGTTCATAATACAGAACACCACAGTTATTAACTTCTCAAATGAAGTAATAAAAGTATTTTATATACACTATAGACACTTTAGTTATTGGGAAACACACTACAGGGTAAAAAGTTCGTGGACACCTGACCATAAGATTGCTCTGTGCTTACTAACATCTCATTCCACATTTTCTCTATTTGCTGTTATAATGAGTTCCACTCTTCAGGGAAGATTTTGTGGAGGTTTGTGGAGATTCATGCAGCTACAAGGGTGTTCGTGAAGTCAGATAGTGATGAAGGTGAGGAGGTTCCTGGGGTGCAATCTATATAGCAGTCTGTTTTATAGTTCTATAGCAGGAGATCTTCCACTCCAACCCATGGAAAGCAGATCTTCATGGAGCTGGCTTTGTGCACATGAGCATTGTCATGCTGGAACAGGTTTGGATCTCCTAGTTCAAGCGTCTGACACAATTGTGTCCAATTTTGTGTAACAGTTTGGAGAAGAAGCACATCTGTGAGGGAAAGTCGGGTGTCCCAATAGTTTTGGCCAAACAGTGTATAAGGAGAACAAACCTTCTGACATGTTAAAGTGACTGTCCATTTTTAAAAGACCAGGAAGACCGACTTCTATAAGGCAGTGTTCGATCAGAGTGCCTCCATAAGCTGCGTGAAAAAAGTAAAGTCGGTCAAAAAAGTGACATTTTTAGAAGCAGCGTTGTTGAAAATATGCTGCATAACAGCGACACTTACAGAAGTGTGGATTTAGAATCCGTTTTATTTGCTCTCCACTCTGAGCTTTGGATAAAATATCTGTAAGCCTGCAAAAAAAAGCAAACATTAAACACAAACATTACACGAAAATCTCTGAAGATTCAGTGCATAAAATAACACGTGTGTACAGAAAGAATTCAGTGAAAAGCAATAAGAGGTGAAATAAAACCTTCACATTCTCTAGTTTTTGGATTTAATATAATATCAGTGTAGGAGATGGAGAGCAGAGGGTTAAAACATCTCCATCTTCTCAACTGTTTTCTTTTACTTCACACACGTCCTGAGACGATACATTTCCTGTGTGACGTGAATCCGGTATCTACTTCGTTTTCTTAATAGAAATGTTTAAAACAGAAGCTTAGTTATAATAAAAATAACCCAAAATAAGAGCCTGATTTATTTCAGTGCCAGGAGAAGAAATCACACACACTTGTCCGTTCTTAGAAACTGTAACATTGCATTTCTAACTCTAAACTCTCAGTTCTAGTGATTCATAGCCAACATAAATCTGTCTGGAGATGATTGTAGTGAAGAAGCACTTAGACGCTCTGTTCCAGTTCAGTCTGATTAGAGACCAGACTCTCTCTTACCTCTCCAGGCTGATGAGGGCTTCAGAAGGTCGAGCATTCTCTATGGGGTATCGTTCTCTCACTGCGATTTTCACATCCTCTGCCTCGGCGGTACGGAAGCGCAGCAGGTTCAGTATAGTAAACTCATGATCGGTCAGGATTATGTTCCCCTGCCAATGCAAACCACACACATGAAATGAGACCTTCTTCTGTGAACACACACCAAGTTTGTGGACACCTGAGGATAAGACTGGTGTGTGCTTTTTGAACATCCTGTTCTACATTTAATCCCATTTACTGTTATAATGAGCTCCACACTTCTGGGAAGATGTTCCACTGATATTGCACTTCATTCAGCTACATGAGTGTTAGTAAAGTCAGGTACTGGTGTAGGTGAAGAACCACAATTAGCTTGAACAGTCTAGTGTCCCAATACTTTTGACCAACACGCGCATACGCACGTTTGTAGACATGTTTACGAGTGTAACGGAAAACAAAACGCACACTTCAGAACATACCTCGGTTTTAAGTCACGATTCGGTACAATCAGTTACATTTTAATAAAATTCAATAAATGGAAAAATTTAATTAAATATTTTATATTTGTTAGAATTCAATTTATTTCATCAGACTTTAAAAAATGTCTTCATTCCTTCAATCCTTCATTCATTCCCTCCCTCCACGTGTGGAAGTGTCCGGATTTTCTCCTTTTAAAAGAACATTTTTTATTTTATTTACTTTATTCAATTTACACTACAAATAATTATTGTAAAAAAGAGTTAAATTGAATTTGAATTTAATTGAATTTGTCATGTTTTCATGCATTATTTAATCGTGTGTTGGTTAAATAAAGAGTATAATGATGATGATTGGACACCAGTACCAGCTGATACTTTTGCCTTCTTTAAAACTCAGACAGAAATTCACTTACTCTGTCGTACAACTCGACTATAAGGTGGTACGCAGCTTCTCCAGAGCCGAACTGAAGGTCCACAATCCGGTCCACACCGAGCTGTTTTATGTGTACCAGTCTCCTGGACTTCAGGTGTTTTCTGCACTTAAGCAACAATGTAAAAGGAAATACTCAGAAATCATCAAACATTACAACTATTTCACCTCAAAGATCACACACCAGAACACAACATACTTTCATAGCAAACCCAGAGGGCATGAGGTTTTTGGGCCACTCGAAGTCTGTGGAGTGAATCCGTATGCCAGACTCGACCAGCAGGACGGCTTTACTGTCCGGCCTGGAGAACAAAAAACACAATTTCAATCATCTCATGTGCAGTTACTTAAATCAGCATTCATATTCTTTTAGAGATACTAAACTTACTTCCGGCTTCTCCCATTAGGGGGCGCCACAGCAGATCATCCGTATTTGTGATCTGCATGTTTGATTCGGCTCATGTTTTTACGCTGGATGCCCTTCCTAACGCAACCCTCCCCATTTATCCGGGCTTGGGACCGGCACTGAGAGTGACCTGGCTTGTGCAACACTAATAGCTGGGGTCGGTTCCCTGACCGGGGATTGAACCCAGACCACAGCGGTGAGAGCGCGGCATCCTGAACATTAGACCACCAGGGAACCCCCATTCTTTTAGAGATAATTGACATAATTCTGTCCACATGCTGAATCTCGTGCACGCACACACACACACACACACACACACACACACACGCACACACACACACACACGCACACACACACACACACACTGCTCTCTGACTGGAGAGAAATTTGCATGGAATAAAGAGCATGTGATCAGATCATTAATCATCATTATGTTTCCGCTGCCATTCTTCCAGTCAGAACAGATGCAGGGAGGAACTTTTCATTTCTTATCTTCTGTAGTCATGAAGATGCGTTTCAGAAGGCAAATTATTACAGCTGATATCAGTCAAGATTTCAGTCCAAATTGATCCTATTCTAAACAATTAATGCATCAAGAGAGGATCAGAAGAGTCTGAGGCAATGCTGCGGTGATGCACAGAGCCTCAACGTGCATCTGAGGTTGCTTCAGTGGCTCAGGCTTTGGCCCAGCAGTATTTAGTGGCTATAAAATAAAGTCAGATGAATGTAGTAAATAAGAAGGTCCTCTTATCCTGGAGATGTGCTGGAGATGTGCTGGAGAACACTATACAGTGTTCGACTTTATGTTCCTCAATAGAAGCTCTCAAACACACGCTCAATACAATTCATAAACATCCATGTCTATAGAAACAACCAAACCATGTTTTTTATATGTTGTGCTGTGTGATGGAGCTCTGTGTTGTGTTGTGTGGTGGAGCTCTGTGTTGTGTGGTGTGGTGGAGCTCTGTGTTGTGTGGTGTGGTGGAGCTCTGTGTTGTGTGGTGTGATGGAGCTCTGTGTTGTGTTGTGTGGTGGAGCTCTGTGTTGTGTGGTGTGGTGGAGCTCTGTGTTGTGTGGTGTGGTGGAGCTCTGTGTTGTGTGGTGTGGTGGAGCTCTGTGTTGTGTGGTGTGGTGGAGCTCTGTTGTGTGGTGTAGCTCTGTGTTGTGTGGTGTGGTGGAGCTCTGTGTTGTGGTGTGGTGGAGCTCTGTGTTGTGTGGTGGTGGAGCTCTGTGTTGTGTGGTGTGGTGGAGCTCTGTGTTGTGTGTGTGGTGGAGCTCTGTGTTGTGTGTGTGGTGGAGCCTGTGTTGTGTTGTGTGGTGGTGGAGCTCTGTTGTGTGGTGTGGTGGAGCTCTGTGTTGTGTGGTGTGGTGGAGCTCTGTGTGTGTGTGGTGAGCTCTGTGTTGTGTGGTGTGGTGGAGCTCTGTGTTGTGTGGTGTGGTGGAGCTCTGTGTTGTGTGGTGTGGTGGAGCTCTGTGTTGTGTGGTGTGGTGGAGCTCTGTGTTGTGTTGTGTGGTGGAGCTCTGTGTTGTGTGGTGTGGTGGAGCTCTGTGTTGTGTGGTGTGGTGAGCTCTGTGTTGTGTGGTGTGGTGAAGCTCTGTGTTGTGTGGTGAGCTCTGTGTTGTGTGTGGTGGAGCTCTGTGTTGTGTTGTGGTGGAGCTCTGTGTTGTGTGGTGTGGTGGAGCTCTGTGTTGTGTGGTGTGGTGGAGCTCTGTGTTGTGTGGTGTGGTGGAGCTCTGTGTTGTGTGTGTGTGGAGCCTGTGTTGTGTTGTGTTGTGTTGTGGTGGAGCTCTGTGTTGTGTGGTGGAGCTCTGTGTTGTGTGTGTGGTGGAGCTCTGTGTTGTGTGGTGTGGTGGAGCTCTGTGTTGTGTGTGGTGTGGTGGAGCTCTGTGTTGTGTCGTGTGGTGGAGCTCTGTGTTGTGTCGTGTGGTGGAGCTCTGTGTTGTGTCGTGTGGTGGAGCTCTGTGTTGTGTGATGTGGTGGAGCTCTGTGTTGTGTGTGGTGGAGCTCTGTGTTGTGTGTGTGGTGGAGCTCTGTGTTGTGTGGTGTGGTGGAGCTCTGTGTTGTGTGTGGTGGAGCTCTGTGTTGTGTGGTGTGGTGGAGCTCTGTGTTGTGTGGTGTGGTGGAGCTCTGTGTTGTGTGGTGTGGTGGAGCTCTGTGTTGTGTGGTGTGGTGGAGCTCTGTGTGTGTGGTGTGGTGGAGCTCTGTGTTGTGTGGTGTGGTGGAGCTCTGTGTTGTGTGTGGTGGAGCTCTGTGTTGTGTGGTGTGGTGGAGCTCTGTGTTGTGTTGTGTTGTGTTGTGTGGTGTGGTGGAGCTCTGTGTTGTGTGGTGTGGTGGAGCTCTGTGTTGTGTGGTGTGGTGGAGCTCTGTGTTGTGTGTGGTGGAGCTCTGTGTTGTGTGGTGTGGTGGAGCTCTGTGTTGTGTGGTGGAGCTCTGTGTTGTGTTGTGTGGTGGAGCTCTGTGTTGTGTGGTGTGGTGGAGCTCTGTGTTGTGTGGTGTGGTGGAGCTCTGTGTTGTGTGGTGTGGTGGAGCTCTGTGTTGTGTGGTGTGTGGTGGAGCTCTGTGTTGTGTGGTGTGGTGGAGCTCTGTGTTGTGTGGTGAGCTCTGTGTGTGTGTGGTGGAGCTCTGTGTTGTGTGTGGTGAAGCTCTGTGTTGTGTGGTGTGGTGGAGCTCTGTGTTGTGTGGTGTGGTGGAGCTCTGTGTTGTGTGGTGGAGCTCTGTGTTGTGTCGTGTGGTGGAGCTCTGTGTTGTGCCGTGTGGTGGAGCTCTGTGTTGTGCGGTGTGGTGGAGCTCTGTGTTGTGTCGTGTGGTGGAGCTCTGTGTTGTGTGGTGTGGTGGAGCTCTGTGTTGTGTGTGGTGGAGCTCTGTGTTGTGTGTGTGGTGGAGCTCTGTGTTGTGTGGTGTGGTGGAGCTCTGTGTTGTGGTGTGGTGGAGCTCTGTGTTGTGTGTGTGGTGGAGCTCTGTGTTGTGTGTGTGGTGGAGCTCTGTGTTGTGTGGTGGAGCTCTGTGTTGTGTTGTGTGGTGGAGCTCTGTGTTGTGTTGTGTGGTGGAGCTCTGTGTTGTGTGGTGGAGCTCTGTGTTGTGTTGTGTGGTGGAGCTCTGTGTTGTGTTGTGTGGTGGAGCTCTGTGTTGTGTTGTGTGGTGGAGCTCTGTGTTGTGTTGTGGTGGAGCTCTGTGTTGTGTGTGTGGTGGAGCTCTGTGTTGTGTGTGTGGTGGAGCTCTGTGTTGTGTGTGGTGGAGCTCTGTGTTGTGTGGTGGAGCTCTGTGTTGTGTCGTGTGGTGGAGCTCTAGGGTTCTGGAGGAACGTTGTCTCATGTCACTGTGATCTGTGTCTGCTATATAGCTTTGTGTTGTGTCGTGTGGTGGAGCTCTGTGTTGTGTGTGTGTGGTGAGCTCTGTGTTGTGTGTGGTGGAGCTCTGTGTTGTGTGGTGGAGCTCTGTGTTGTGTGTGTGGTGGAGCTCTGTGTTGTGGTGTGATGGAGCTCTGTGTTGTGTGTGTGTGGTGGAGCTCTGTGTTGTGTGGTGTGGTGGAGCTCTGTGTTGTGTGGTGGAGCTCTGTGTTGTGTCGTGTGGTGGAGCTCTAGGGTTCTGGAGGAACGTTGTCTCATGTCACTGTGATCTGTGTCTGCTATATATAGCTTTGTGTTGTGTCGTGTGGTGGAGCTCTGTGTTGTGTGGTGTGATGGAGCTCTGTGTTGTGTTGTGTGGTGGAGCTCTGTGTTGTGTGGTGGAGCTCTGTGTTGTGTGGTGTGATGGAGCTCTGTGTTGTGTGGTGTGGTGGAGCTCTGTGTTGTGTGGTGTGGTGGAGCTCTGTGTTGTGTGGTGGAGCTCTGTGTTGTGTGGTGGAGCTCTGTGTTGTGTCGTGTGGTGGAGCTCTAGGGTTCTGGAGGAACGTTGTCTCATGTCACTGTGATCTGTGTCTGCTATATATAGTTGAAATGAAAATAAAGGTTTCTTGACTCCTGATTTAAACAAACATTTGAGTTTGTTGAGGAAACAGTGCAGTGATGGAGAGGGTTGTGGTTCTTACCTCTGCAGGCGGATGAGGTAGGTCTTACTGTCAATGTCATAGACATTATACACTCGCATCCCCACATACCTATATTACAGAAACAAAGAGTTTTAGACAAAAACACACTCAAATACAGATCATTATCTGCTACTGGACCAAAATTCTTCTACACACACAAACCGCATGTAACTACAGCATTACAGCTTCAGGAGTGTGACACTTATTAACGTGTAATATTAGTGTTAAACACAATGACGTCATCACTGCTCTCTGTACAGCGTGTTAGAGAATTCCTCCAGGTGAACACGTGTTAGCAGTTAGCTAGCTTTATTAGTGCGCAATGTGTGTGTCAGAGTTGTATTCCTTACTTGTGATTAAGTTCAGAGATCACTGCTCTGATGTCCACGGTATTAAACCTGCTTTTCATCTTCTCACACACTTACACACTCCACAACACACCCGCATCAGTCACATTTGCGCATGCGCCACCACCTACGGAAGCCTGAATGTTTTTCAAGCGCAAGAGTTCGAATTTTATTTTTATTTATTTTTTTGACAAACAAGAATTGAAAAATAAATAATCACAATACAGATACAAAACATGACAGAGAGACTACAAAAACATAGAAAAGTATAACATTTTTATTGTAACACATTAGAGGTTTCTTACAACAGATTAAAAAAAGAATGTGTTTTTGGGGCCTTTGAATTGACAAGTTCTCCTCGGGGGTGTCCAGTCCTGGAAGCACCAATCACACCACGTCAACACGACACCACGACCAATCACGACACTGATGAGGGAAGTCCCTCCTTCACATCTTCACAACACACCTCTATATACACCTCTGCTGATGGCCCCTGCCTCATTCTCCTTCTCTTCCCTGAGAAGATCTGTTTTTTTTAGGAATCCATCCTCAGCAGATAAGGGTGACCGCTAAACTGTTCACGGGTGAGCCGTGGAGATACGTCTCCGAGCACGGCTGCTTCTTTTTGAGGGAGATATTCACTGTTGAGGTGAACATTTTTCTTCTGCTGTTCCTTTTTCACCTCACGTTAAGTGGGAAAGGAAGGAATCGCTACAAGACCCGAGTTCAAAAGGCACATTGTGGTGATCGCATTTATCTCCTGGTGTTGCATCTCAGCTGATTCCAGCGTGTGAGGCAGAAATGCGGCGTTTTTTTGGGACAAACCTTTCTCAAATAGAGTACCTGTTAAGGGTTTCTCCAGACTGGTGGTGCTCATCTCAACCTGCTCCCTACTCTCACCACTAATCACAATATCATCCGCAAACATCAGAGTTCATGGAGACTCCTGTCTGACCTCGTCCTTCAACCTGTATATCACCACTGCAAACAGGAAAGGGCTCAGAGCCGATCCTTGATGCAGTCCAACCTCCACCATTCCAACATTCTCAAAGCAAAAAATGCGTCTGTGGTGCTCTTCCTCGGCATGAAACCATACTGCTGCTCACAGATGGTCACCTCTTCTCTCAGCCTGGCTTCCACTACTCTTTCCCCTGTAGTTACTGCAGGTCTGCACATCTCCCTTATTCTTAAAGATCGGTACCAGCACACTCCTTCTCCATTCCTCAGGCATCTTCTTACCTTACAGAATCTTGTTGAACAATCTGGTTGAAAACTCCACTTCCTGCTTCACCATCTCCACATCATCCAACCTTCTCTCTCTCTCTCTCTCATTTTCCTTATTCATCAGCTGCTCAAAATACTCCCTCCATCTTCTCAACACACTCTCCTCACTAGTCAACACATTTCTATCTCCATCCTTTATTGCTCCAACTTGCAGCACATCCTTCCCAGCTCGGTTCCTCTGCCTGGCCAATCGCTACAAATCCTTTTCTCCTTCCTCAGTGTCCAACTTCTCCTACAGCTCCTCATATGCCTTTTCATTGGCTTTCACCACATCCCTCTTCACCTGCTGCTGCATCTCCTTGTTCTCCTGCCTACTTTTCTCATCACTCTGTCGACCTCAATTCTGTTTCTCCAACCTCTTTCTCCTTCTGCTCTCCTGCACTTCCTCATTCCACCACCACGTCTCTTTGTCTTCCTTTCTATTTCCAGATGTTGCACCAAGAACCATTCTAGCTTTCTCCCTGATCACTTCTGCAGTAGTTTCACAATCATCCAGCAACTCTTCACCACCACCGAGCTCCTGTCTGACCTCTTCCCTGAACCTCACACTACACTCTTCATCCTTCAGTTTCCACCATCTTATTCTTCTTTTAGTCCTCACTCTCCTCCTCTTCTTCTTCACCTCCAAAACCATCCTACAGACCACCATCCGATGCTGTCTAGCTACACTGTCCCCCCCCAACACCTTACAGTCTCCAATCTCCTTCAGGTTGCATCTCCTACATAGAACATAGTCCAATACGAAGCTATTATACTGGGTTATCTTTGGCCTCCAGAAGGGCTGAGAGCTCATTATACTTGAGGCCTGGTCACCTCGTGGACGCTGATTAAGCAGCATGCTGGGCTTCGCCACACACTTTTGTCTGATTTTTAGGCTGGACGTCACAGAGCCTTCTTTGGCTTCAATTCATCCTAAATGTGTGAAAAAAAGAGAGAGAAGAGAAGATGGAATCATCGTAACAGGGATGGTTTCATTTCTTACACGTCTCCACTCTCTTGGGTAAGGGGTGGAAAGCTCATGTTAATTTGATCACATCACTAAGACGCCTGCTTCTGACAGCATATCTGCAATACGGGAGATGTCTATATCCCAAAGTGAGATACCAAATAGGAAGATATAAAGAATATAATAAATTCACTGGTCAGTGGATCAGTAGTAAGTCAGTAGATCAGTGAGATGTCAGTAGATCAGTAGGAAGTCAGTAGATCAGTAGGAAGTCAGTAGATCAGTGAGATATGTCAGTAGATCACTAGGAAGTCAGTAGATCAGTAGGAAGTCAGTAGATCAGTGAGATGTCAGTAAATCAGTGAGATGTCAGTAGATCAGTAGAAGTCAGTAGATCAGTGAGATGTCAGTAGATCAGTGAGATGTCAGTAGATCACTAGGAAGTCAGTAGATCAGTAGGAAGTCAGTAGATCAGTGAGATGTCAGTAAATCAGTGAGATGTCAGTAGATCAGTAGAAAGTCAGTAGATCAGTGAGATGTCAGTAGATCAGTGAGATGTCAGTAGATCACTAGGAAGTCAGTAGATCAGTAGGAAGTCAGTAGATCAGTGAGATGTCAGTAAATCAGTGACATGTCAGTAGATCAGTAGGAAGTCAGTAGATTAGTAGGAAGTCAGTAGATCAGTGAGATGTTAGTAGAGCAGTAGGAAGTTAGTAGTGTGTGTGTGTGTGTGTGTGCGCGCGCGCGGGTCATGTGGTGTTTACCTTTCCTGTTTGGCTCTGCAAACGGGTCAGAGGTCAGGCGCGCGCAGTTACCAGGGTTACTGTAAGCAGAAAATCAAGATGGCGACGGGCAGGAGGCGGTGTGTGTCCTGTCAGAGACTCGGACTAACGCTAGATTTATAAAGTATTATTAACGCTGCAGGTGGATTGTAGTAACAATGAGTACAATCAGAACGCTTTTCGTGCGCTTTTGTGCGCTGTCGGACTGAAGGATGGACAGTAAGTTAGAAACCTGAGAAAATGACGGAAATCTGCTGCAGTTAGCAGCGTGGCTAGGCTAGCGGTGGAGTGTGATGTTAGAGGGTTTCCACACGGAATTTAAACATTAAACACACACAAACATCTTAGTCCTTAAACAGTGTACATGTGGAAATGTGGCATGTTTTAAAATGAAGAACACAAGCTGTATTTCTGTGTAGATTACAGAGTAATAAAGAAAATCGGAGAAGGAACGTTTTCCCAGGTGACGAAGGTACAGAGTCTGAAGGACGGGAAACATTATGCGTGTAAAACCATGAAGCAGCCCATTCCCAGGTACAGCACTGCCACTTCACACCTGTCAGCCTTTAGAGGGCAGAGGGAGGGCAGAGGGAGGGCAGAGGGAGGGCAGAGGGAGGGCAGAGGGAGGGCAGAGGGAGGGCAGAGGGAGGGCAGAGGGAGGGCAGAGGGAGGGCGAGGGAGGGCAGAGGGAGGGCAGGGGAGGGCAGTAGCTCATATACGTATATACACACACAACAGATGAACATAGAGGTGTGTATGTTTCTACCCAACACTGTAATTTGAATAGGCATAAATAAAATCGAATGTACAATATGGCACACTAACATCCTGGAAAAGCCTCCTCACCCCAGTGGTGTCTGTGAGGGTTCCTCTCTATTCAGTGTGTCTGACCAGACCTCCTCCAGCTGCTCTTCATGTGAAATGGACATGCTGAATAACTGATATTTAAGTCGTATCTTAAGCATTTCTGTAAGCGAATCTCTTCACCCAGTCTGGAACAGGCACACAACCTCCGTGAGGTCCAAGCCATGAAGAGACTGAGTTTACATCCTAATATCCTGCAGCTTCATGAAGTTATATTGTAAGTACACAACAGTTTGAAAAGAAAATGAATAAATGTCATTTTCTGAAGATTTTCCTGTATTTTACTTTAAAAGATTGATTTATTATGTTCTTTTCAGTGACCAAGATACAAGAACCTTGTCTTTGATCTGTGAACTTATGGAGATGAATATATATGAGTTGATTAGAGGTATTTGAAATATTATTTATTTGAAAAGAATAAGTGTTTTGTACCATGTAAGCTTTTAAACCAGTACCTACTGTGTGTATAAACAGAATGATTTGCTTGGCACCAAACATAATGTAGTTTTCCTTCTATAATTCAGTTTGTGGCCAAACAGTGTAGCTTATAATATTTATTTTAAATTGACACCATTTAAAACTGAATTATAGAAAGAAAACAACATTTTGTTTGGTGCGAAGCAAAACACCTGCTCATGACACCTATAAGTGCTTGTTGAACATCTAATGTATAAACACGTCACTGGGATTCTGGAATATTGCTGTGGTCATTAGTGAGGTTTGTGCTGATCAAGAAGTTCTTCCGCAGTATTTCTGTGTTTTTGATGGAGCTCAGGGACATTGTCATGCTGGAACAGGTTTGATCTACAGCCTTTAGGTCCAGTGAAGGACAGTAAAGCAGAAAAATACATTAGGAACTGTGGCCATGACCACATATCAGGGTCAAGATCCCAGTCTGGCATCTGCTCTGGCCGTGTAGTTTACACGTGGGTATTTGTTTAGTTCTGTTCCTACAGATGGGGATTGTGTCTTTGTGTTGTTGTAGGAAGACAGTATCCTTTACCTGAAAACAAAGTGAAAATCTACATGTATCAGCTTTGTAAAGCTCTAGATCATATGCACAGGTAGGATCTCTCCCTGCTTTTATTTACTCTTTAATAAATACTTACTGTGCTTTTGTGTGTTTTCTTCTTCACCCATTAGCACTTTGACTTTTACATTGTACAGGGTTCATCTGTTCTTTTTTTCTCTTTTATAAGCAATGGGATTTTCCACAGAGACGTGAAACCAGAGAATATTTTAATTAAAGTAAGCAATAAGTCCAGGACTCAATAATTGTTTCGTTTAAAATTAATTTATCATTTATTTTAAACGCTAAAATTCCCAAAAGTAAACTTCAAAAATTCTCTGTTTTGTTTTAATAGCGTGACGTCCTGAAACTAGCAGACTTTGGCTCCTCCAGGAGTGTGTATTGCAAACCACCTCACACAGAATATATCTCCACACGCTGGTACAGAGCTCCAGAATGTCTGCTTACAGACGGACACTACTCCCTCAAAATGGACATGTGGAGTGCAGGATGTGTGTTTTTTGAAATTCTCAGGTGTGTTATTTCTACCTTTAACACATCAGTCTTCTAATTCATTATTGATTGGTTTCTAATTTATTGCTGTACTCCGTTGTCTTCCAGCTTGAATCCTCTGTTCCCAGGGACTAATGAGGTCAATCAGGTGTCCAAGATTCATGAGGTTTTGGGGACACCAGACAGCACAGTTCTCCAGAAGTTCAAACAGTGAGTGTAAACTGGAACTCAGGCTTCTGAGTGAAGATCATTTACTGAACGATCTGCCAAACAGTTCAGTCAACAGACTTTCCAAGTAAAGTCATGTCTTCATGTGTAGATGTTTTAACTGTGTGAAAAGTGAACGTGAAGCCCTCAACATGAACATTCCAGGAGAAGAGTATTAAAGCAGTCAGAAAATTCCATCACAATAAAACACGATCGTCTGCATTTACCTCAGTTTCACTTTCTGGAATTATTTCAGTTTTATTTAAAGGCAGAAATAAAACTTTAATAAAAATATATTTTTTAATGACCTTCATAGTATTTAGAAGTGTGTGTGTGTGTGTGTGTGTGTGTGTGTGTTCAGGTTGTGAGGACAGAAACACATCTCCTGCTACTGTGTGGGTTTCTGTGATAAATAAACCAGTCCAGTTCTCCTCATACATCTTGTTGACTTGTTTTGCTGGAACGTGTCTCCTTCTGTTTCAGGTCTCGTGTGATGGCGTTTGATTTCGTGCCTCGGAAAGGCTGTGGACTTTCTCGTCTGATCCCTCACTGCTCGGCTCCTAGCCTCTCTTTACTCTATCAGATGCTGGCGTATGATCCAGATGAACGCATAAGTCCACGTACAGCACTGCAGCACACCTGTTTTAGAGATCTACGGTAAGAAGCACCTGGTGTCTGGCATCTGCCACACAGCTGTAGAGTTACATCAAAATACAATCGCAAAAGAGCAAAAAATCTCATGAACACTTCATAGAATTTGAGATCATTGATATGCAGTGAATTCTGATAAATGACAGCCAGGTGTAATGCAGGTGTCCATCTGCACGGTTTTGTTCATGAAGAACGTCTGTAGTTGTAGACAGATGGACAGATGGACAGTGGATTGTGGTCTGTAGTGGAGACTGAAGGCAGCAAGTTTGAGTCCACAGCTGAGTTAAAACTTATAAAGGAGTTTATGTGAGTTATAAAGTTTCTGTTAATCTCAGCATTCCTGCACACATGCTGATTCACTTCACGGCCAAGACCGTCTTAACTGAGCAGAGACACTCTGAGCCTCTGGAGACACTCTGAGCCTCTGGAGACACTCTGAGCCTCTGGAGACACTCTGAGCCTCTGGAGACACTCTGAGCCAGTTAAACGATGAACTTACTCTCCTGAGGCAGTAACGGCAATGTCATGGGAAAGGATCTGATGGTTCTGGTGCTGTGGAAAGTCTTCTCACAGGGAACAGCAGTGCCTGATTTGGAGGTACCATGGACCAGAACCAAAGAGACACAGACTCTTCAGTGCTTCCATCAGAAAAGTGCTACTGGATCCTGAGGACCAACAGAGAGACATCACAGAGTTTTTTACCATCAGGCGATTGAGAGAAAATCCCACATGACTTACAGCTTTGGTTTAATTACAGTATATATGAATATCTTTTACTCTATTTACTGTATATCAGCTTCTACATTCTGCTTCTCTCTACAGTCTGGCAGAAAGGAGAGCTTTAGGGCTCCACAGGACTTTTGGGGTTGTTGAGGAAAGCAGCAGCAGCGCGACTCCAGGATCAGTGCAGCAGTTCTGGTGCAGCACTCGGCAGGGGAGACGGCAGGTACGTCGCCGCTTCTGTTTCCACTTCAACACGGAAAACGTTACCAGCAGCAGTAAGATCTGAAGACGCCATGCAGAAAGCAGCATCTTCTTCGAATTCATGAATGTTTTTTTTTTTTTAAGCAGCAGTTAAAGCATGTGGCCGAACCCCTCAGCAGACACGTCTTGCCTCGTTATCCTGTGGAGCTCCCGAAGCTCACGGTGGGAGTGAACACTCCTAAAGTGCCCTACCCCGTGTCCAGCCTGCCTGCTTTCTCTGTACCACACCAGGGGCTGCTGCCAGCCATCACCTCCAAAAAGTGCCATTCTCGTCCACTGAAGGTAAATGCTGAGGACACAACTGGTGTGTATACGTGTCCCTCTTCCTCCTTCAGTGTCTTTTCTTACCTTTCTTTTCTGCAGCCCAGGGAAGAGCCACACTGCTCAGCTTTAAAGAGCTTCTACATGCCTCCTCTGGAGAGAAAAGGTAAAGGCTACTGACGTCCAGCCCACAAATGCAGCTGTGTAAATAACAACGTTCCAGAAGTGTTGGAACATTTCGAGCATTAAACTGTGCAGTCTGGAGAGACGCCTTCATCCATCACATGACTCCTTCATATGACCAAAACTTTTCCATGTAATCATGTACAGATGTATTACTAATATCAGATCCATAATCCCCCCGTCCACGTGGCATCAGAACACCTGGGCTGCGTCCCAATCCAATCGCCTTTCACCATAAAGTGCACTTGGGATAAATTTCTTAAAAAAGATCAGTGCGACTCGATCAGATAAACACTGTGTTCTGATACACACGGGTTTATTTCAGCTCTTTTACTTCTCAGGTAGAATTAAAAGCTGATCTTTGTATATAAATGTTCATTAAAAAACGACTAAACAGTTCAGTGACTAATAAATAAAACTGTAATAAAGTTGTTATTAATTTGATTGGTGAATTGAATCTGGTAGATGAACAGATTAACACTAACAACAGTATAAAAAAACCTTAAAACTGTCCTTCATTATTAAATGTGTCCTTCTGCAGTCCATCTCCAGCTGTGAACATCAGGATCTTCACAACAGACTGATAAATGTAGACATGAGAATTTGTATAATTGACCTTATTAACTAAAATAAATACACATGGAGAAAGTTCATGGTCACGTGGAAGCACTTTCTGGAGAAACATCTCAAACGAGGTACTCAAATGAAGGGATTGTGGGTTCAGCTCACGCATTGTTCATGAAACTAACCGATAAAAGCAGCCAAAACCTCCAGAATCCAAATGTCCCAATTAACCAGAACCATCCCGAACCCTAACCCTCTAAATCCAGAGACAATAATCCAGTTTAGAGGAATCATGTGGTGACAAGGTTTCATATCTAATATCTCTGGGATGAAGAAAGACTTTGAGATCTGATGAGATCTGCCTGAGCTTCATATGAGAAACCAGAGTCTGTAATTACACTCGAGTCTTTTACACTCTGGATTTGTACTGATTTAAGCGAATCTGGAAAAGACTTCATCACTTCACACTTTAATTTTTGTATCAAGGCTTTGGGTTCTCCCAGAGGTTCCTCCTGTCTCTCATACACTGAGTGTGTAGCTCAGGGGCAGTGTTCCAGGAACCCATTCAGAATTTGCCAAATGTGGAACAAAAACAATGAAGAAATCCGTGTTCCTGCCACAGACACCAAAGTGGACACAGACTGAATAAAATATAAAACAAACATCAAACACGTTCATTTACCTGAAAACACACAAAAACTTGACCTGGTCAATAAAAGCAGGATTCCTGCACACATCATTTTCTCCTGTTTCAGAGAACTGAGTGCTGAAGTCTGATTCCAGGAGGACGAGAAGATCGAGCAGAAGGCAGCAGACAAAAAGAACCATGGGAATAAAATATTTCCAAAAGCTTCTATAAAGAAAACATTTTGCTCATAACAGTTGATTGTAGAAATTAGACTAATAAATTATTAAAGTCAAAATATAAAAAAGTTCCTGAAATAAAACACGAGCGCCGCCTAGTGGCGAGAAACATCGCATACACCGAAGGCTGATTAACTGCAGCTTCACTCAGGATGAAGAAACATGATGGACTGACAGTCCACTCCTTTTTACCATAAACTCAGATGATGCTTTTATACTCCACCTTTGGGTTTTGTCTTTGGTCCTGAACACAACACTGAAGTTTTTTCCCCAGTAGTCTTTCTTATAAACACGTTTAACTGTTCGAGGACTCGATAGGTTCCACAGATAAGTTCCACAGCTCTCACAAACAAAAGAGAAAGGAACTGTACGCTTTCACACTGAGGAGTGTGATGGGACCATCCATGAGATTCCTCAGATGACTGAATGAGACACAAATGAGATCATTTTCCATGTTAATGCTGAAGAGGAAACATGCAGGAAAAGCAGAGGGATCTGAGGGGGCATGTTTTCCACCAGGAAAAGATCCAGAAGCAGAACCGTGAATATAAACATTTCACGGATGACTTCCACAAGAAACAAACAAACCAGATGATGGAACACATGTGCATGTCCTCTGTAAATTCATTCATACATGGATTTCATACTCCTTGTTTTCCCTTTTTACAGCTCAGGGTTTTCCTTCTGCTGAAATACACAGTCAGGTAGTGATGGAGGTGAGAAGGTGAGGAGGTTCCTGGGGTGCAGTCAGCGTTCACATTCATTCCAAAGGTGTTCAATAGTTTTTGAGTTCTATAGCAGGAGATCTTGTGCACAGGAGCATTGTCATGCTGGAACAGGTTTGGGTCTCCTAGTTCTAGTGAAGGAGAAATTTCATGCTTCTGCATCCAAAGATCTTCTGTACCAACAGCAGAATAGAGGAAAAACAATCTCATTGATCTGCCCGTGGTGTTGGTTGGTGTCGGTGATGAATCTCCTGGGGGTTTTTACAGAACAGAGAACCGACACACAGAACTGGTACAAAAAAAGCATCATGTCCTGGGTGGAGGAAATCCAGGTTTTTAAGAGGTCAGTAGCTGAAATCTCCTCTAGAACACGGTGATGAGCAGAAAAGCACCTCAGAACAGGTCAGTGTGTTCCTGGCCTGTGGAGGCTCTGAGATCTGTGGAGATCTGAGATGGTTTCTGTGTGTGTAAAAAGTACAGATGAATAAACCATCATTCCTTCCCTCAGTGAAGCTGCTGTAACTTCCTTCTCTCTAGAAATCACCTCTGGTGTAGCCGTCGATTTTAATGCAATAGATGATAAACATCACAGTGTGAAATCAATCAAAAGCACAAGGCCGAATGTCAATGAACTTTTTTTAATGAAGAACAAAATGTGAACTGTAAAAACGTTAACATAAAACGTGACCAGCGCAGCATCTCGCCTTCCGTGGTTAGTGTGGGTTCACTGTACGGTGCATTAACAACGACTGCTAGTCACAAAAAGGTACATTAACACGAGCTATGGTCACATGGTGAGCTGCAATCATCTCAGAACTACTGGAGTTTCTACTGGGATGATTTAGGAATCGTGATGAATTAAAGCGCTGCTGCTGCTGAGCAGAAACTCCATCTCACATCTTATTACACTCGTGTCTGCCAGACTTCCTGAGCTTCACACCTCCAGGTTTTTCAGTTCAGCTGTTCGCAGACAACACCACACGTTTGTGAGTTTAGAACATTAAAGACATTTGCAAAGGTTCAAACCTTTAGACACATAAATCTCCTATATCAAAATACATCTGGATGACATCTGTACAAGGAACAAAAAAAAATAGCAGAAATCTGCATATTCAAGATTTTTTAATATCATGTATTTTTCTGCCTTAGAAATATCACTATTTCCTTTAATAATGAGAAAATGTCCACTAGAGTAGTACTGATCATTTGCTTTTGCCCCGTTAATTACTGAATTACAATATTATACATATAATACAAAGCAGATTTTAATCTGAAACAATATTAAAATAAATGCTCAATAGATAGAAAGGTTTTAATCATTTCATTTCTCCGTGTTAGACCAGTCCGAGTCCTCGCACACACACACTGTAAAGCCATTCTCTTCTAATAAACTATTAAGTGCAAACAATTTCCTTAAAAAAAACAACAACAAAAAAACCCTTTGATTGCAGCATCCAGCTTTTCAGATTCAAATTTCAAGACAGAGGATAATAATAAAGCCGAGAGCATCAGGGCCTCGTCCACGTCTCCTCATATAGTAGTTACAAAAAAGAGAAATCCAAATAAAATCAGTGCAAAGTTCTTAAAGTGAGAGAGAGAGAGTGTGTGTGTGTGTGTGAGTGAGTGTGTGTTTGAGGCGGGGTGTGTGAGAGAGTGTGTGTGAGGGTGAGAGGTGTGTGTGTGTTTGAGGGTGAGAGGTGTGTGTGTGTGTGTGTGTTTGAGGGTGGGGGTGAGAGAGCGTGTGTGTGTGTGTGTTTGAGGGTGGGGGTGTGAGAGAGAGAGAGAGAGAGAGAGAGAGAGAGTGTGTGTGTGTGTGTGTGTGTGTGTGTGTGTGTGTGTTTGAGGTGAGAGGTGTGTGTGTGTGTGTGTTTGAGGGTGAGAGGTGTGTGTGTGTGGGGGTGTTTGAGGGTGGGGGTGTGAGAGAGCGTGTGTGTGTGTGTGTGTGTTTGAGGGTGGGGGTGTGAGAGGCGTGTGTGTGTGTGTGTGTGTGTGTGTAGGAGGGAAAAGAGGAGGTGATTGGATATGAAAGAAAAGGAGTTTGGATGGAAGCAGTCGTTGGATTCTCTTTAGCCCTGGATTTCCTCTGATTTGCTCTTTACAGTCACACCTGCTTTAGGAAGGAGAAATCAAACGTTTCTGTGAGAAAGAAAATCATTCAAAATAAATATTTCCTTAAAAAAGAAAAAAGAAAAAGAGAAGGGGCACAACACCACCATGTGCACCACAACGCCACAGTCCATCACTCCACCACACTGTTTCCATTTGTGCACAGTATCATCATGTCCACAGTGCAGGTAGACCATCAGAGGAACCACTGATAGAGGACCGAAAAGGGGAGGGGGGACAGGGGAACAGGGCAACAGGGAACGGAGGAGGAACAGAACAGACATAAGGAAGAGAGAAGGAGAGAAGTAAAAGACACAATGCTGTAAGCTTGAAAAGAAGCTCAGGGTCTCCATATGGACAGCTTGGTGTGATGCAGGTTCTAAGCAGCAGAATTATTGTGGCTATACTACTGTTCCACTCGGAGAGTTGGCTTGGTTTTGGGAGGACAATAAACCCTGCAAAGGAAAATAAATATCACTGTAAGAGAAACTCCATAAACACACACACACACACACACACACACACACACACACACACACCTCCATCCTGCAGCTCAGAAACAATCCAAATAATAAAATTCTGGTTCAGAATTTACTTCACAAAATCTACTCTATTTATAACAAATATGCCAAAAGTATATGGACACCTGCGCATACGATTGCGATGTGTTTTCTAATTTGTAATGTGTTTAATGAGCTCCACTCTTTTGGTGTGTTAGTAAAGTCAGGTAGTGATGTAGGTGAGAAGGTGAGAAGGTTCCTGGGGTGCAGTCAGTGTTCACATTCATCCCAAAGGTGTTCAATAGTGTTGGAGCTCTATAGCAGGAGATCTTCCACATCATCTAACCCATGGAAAGCAGATCTTCATGGAGCTGGCTTTGTGCACAGGAGCATCATCATGATGGAACAGGTTTAGGTCTTCTAGTTCAAGTGAAGGAGAAATTTCAGGCTCCTGCATCCAAAGACATCCGTCACAATTGTGTCCAACTTTGTGTAACAGTTTGTAGAAGAAGCACATCTGGTTGGGAAAGTCAGGTGTCCCGATACTTTTGGTCAGATGGTGTATTCTGATATTAATTAGAGCTGATGGCAGCCGGTAAATTTCTGTCAAAATGGTTGTGTACCTACAGGATCTGGAGAAAATGTGAGGTGTACTGAGGACATGATTATGGATGAGGAGGTTATAGTGGAGGATGAGCTGCAGGTCTACGCTGTAGTGACGTCACCAGCTAAGCGGCCTAGCTTCACAAGCTTGTGTGGTCTACTGGACTGAGGCCGAACCGTGTCTTACATGCTTCCATTTTACAATAATCACATTTATCAAACCATGTCTGACCCAAGATCAAATCAATACAGATGTTGAAGATTAAATCAATACAGATGTTATCTTGGCTGTATGCAGCTGGACACTAGGGTGTAAAAAATCTACTTGGAGGTTAAAATCCAAAATGATAAGATGTATTTAATGATTCGGTCCTAAAGGCCACCTGCTGCTGCATCACTTTAAATTTTGCACAAGTAACAAGTGATTAGCTTCTACAGCCACCGTGTGTCCAGTGCAGGAATCCGCCGCTTTACCGCGGTTGGAATCTCGTGCCTCGGTTAATCGCAGAATTGCATTTGCCACATAACTGATACGTTTGGCTGATTTTCCCGGTGTCTCACAGAACCAGAGACCAAAACACTTATAGGGAATTGATTTTATGTTGAAATAATGACATTTATTAATTAGAAGGAAACATGGGAAAGTTATTTTTTGGTACTTGTTTAGAGTTCCTGGAAAGAGTAAGGCAGATTATCAGTGTCCTAAATCTGAAATCTGAACTGGTTTAACATGGAACTTACCACTTTCCCAGGCCTGGCCCACGTGCAAATAAATCCCTCCTGACATGCAGTGACTATGCAGTCCTCAAGAAAGATAAGTACAGTGAGTCGCTCATGTGCAATTTTCTTGCAAATGAGTGGCTCGAGCAGGGGCACATCCTCCATTCGCGGACAGAGTGGTGTACCTAGCGTCTTGGCTGCGTCCGCTCGGCTCGTCTTAGTCAGCAGATGCAGTTTGTCACTGCTCTTACTGCTGATGTGGCCCATGCTGTGGTTCCGCTTGTGCTCCTTGTCATGGTGTCGCTCCTTGCGCTCATGCAGTGCTAATGTAGCGAACTTGCTTACACTTGAGGGCACTGCGTTGGTGGTGTCCATGGTGCCACTTTTGGTGTTGCCACTCCCACTGGAGGCAGCAGAGTGCGGAAGGCTGTTGGAGCGCGGCAGCGGCGCAGGCACAGAGTTGCCTGGCGTATTGGAGCCGCTGTTGCTGCTGCTGCTGCTGCTTCCTCCGTTGGCACTTGGGTTGTTGATGCTTGCGATTATTGTTCCACCACCTCCACCACTTCCTCCACCGCTTCCTCCACCGCTTCCTCCACCCCCTCCCGGGACCGGGAGACTCGTAGCGTTCATGACGTTGGTGTGGGTTCTGGTTCGGGATAACGGTAGATGTGGGAACAAAATATCCTCTGTCAAGTCCCAAAGGCACAACTGAGTGTCCTGTCCCACAGACCCAAACCGGTAGGTAACGCTGAGCGGACGTCCATCTGTGGAGTTTCGTTTTGAGAGGCGTGAATGTGTGCTGTTGGCACGTTCACGGCCTGCGAGCGCCTGCTCCTGCAGGTCATCATCGCTGCCACTGAACTCGTTGGGTTCGGTCTCCTCTACGCTGGTGGTGTAATGATCGAACGCCACCACGCTGACCCAGGACTTGTGCCCGTGGCCTCGAGCGACCACACGCCGCTCTCCGAATGACCACACCGTCACCAGATCATCCTCACCACCCGCTACTACATAGCGACCATCTGGGCTCCAGCACACACAAAGCAGACCACCGAAGTAGCTGCGCATAGTTCCATGCAGTTCGGCACCGTCGAAGTGGAACACGCGCAGGAAACCGTCCTGACTTGCACATGCCACAAACTTGCCATCGGGTGAGAAAGCGAATTCGTTCAAGGCACCCTCGCCGACCGTCCACTTCAGCAGAGGGTTACGTGTTGACTTGCTCTTGCACGTGTGCACAGTGTAACTCTCACCCTGCTTCAGCAGCTGGTAGTGCGGTGCAGCAGTACCACACGCATGCTCCACATTGTACAGGTACATGCTGCCACTGGAATGGGCTACGAGGAACAGGCTCTCGGAGCCGGGGACCCATTTTACACACGTGACTCTGGATTTGTCTATGAGTCTCTGAGTGGGTTTACAGCCACGAGTCATTGCAGAGTAAAAGTGTGTGATGGGGAGAAAAAGAAAAAAACCTCGGTCAGAACATCAGCAGCAAATCAAAACGTAATTAGATTACTGCTACACTGCTACACCCACAATTTCTACACCAAACATCATGAAATTAAATACCTCCAATGGAGATCTGTGATAAATACATTCATACATTTACACTGGCCTGAGATCAGCATACAAACATTTCATTAACGCAATCACAAACATGTAAACGTTAAAGTGAATCCGTTTCAGAAACATCGCAGTTTATTGTTTATTTATAAACACGTCAGTGACGTGAAGGACGTTTCCAGCATCACTGGGTTTTTACACACACTGAGCACAGACACGTCAACAAGAGGAATTTGTCTCACACACTTACTTCTTCGTTGAAGAGTTTACTCGTCTCTTTCTTGATGGGGTCGATGAGCTGCACCTGTCCTGCTGAGAAGCCCACAAGCAGTGACACACTCTCAGCTGTAGCAGTGAGATGGTTAAAGTCATGGCAGGTCGGCTGTGTTCCCTTGTATATTCTCTTATCTATTGGCTTACTCAGGTCAGCTGCCTGTAGACCATGAAACATGCAAAACACACAAGATGCATGAAGAAGAACGCATGAGAAAGTCAAATTAAACAGCGTCTTCTGTGTCCTTCTTCATGCAGTCCCTCTGAAATAGAAACTTCTCTCTATTATAATGTGTTCCTTCACTGGAGAAACTGCAGGGCAATGGAGCTGATTCAAGCATTACAAGTGTTTCCCACATTAATAAGCAGTAGAGCTGCAGGAAAGACTGAAATATCACAGACACGCACACACAGTTGACGAGATACACTTCAGAGTTCTCAACATTTTAAAGCTGTTTTGTAATCAGTGTTTTTGTTTACCTGGATATTCTTACGTTTTACAAATAGACTTCATTTAAAGCTCACATTTCTCACTTTACAACCTCTTATCACACATACACTGTAGAGCAAACGTTTCAGGACACCTGACCTTCCCACACAGATGATGCTTCTTTAACAAACTGTTACACAACTTTGGAGACCCACAACTGTGAAGACCGTCTTTGAATGCGGAAGCATGAAATTACACCTTCGGGATAAATGTGACCACTGACGGCACCCCAGGAACCTTCTCACCTTCAACCTTCTCACATCACTACCTGACTTTATTAATGCCCTTGTAGCTGAATGAATCTCCACAAAATCTAGTGGAACATCTTCCCAGAAGAGCGGAGCTCATTATAACAGCACATGGGGACTAAATGTGGTATAGGACGTTCAAAAGGCACATTGCAATCTTATGCTCACACACACACACAGCTTCTCAGTCACATCTGTACCGTAACACACACACACACACAGCCTTTCAGTCGCATCTCTACTGTAACACACACACACTCCACCGAGCTCCCACTCCCCTCCACCGAGCTCCCACCCCTCCACCGAGCTCCCACCCCTCCACCGAGCTCCCACCCCTCCACCGAGCTCCCACTCCTCCACCGAGCTCCACTCCGATCCACCGAGCTCCCACCCCGATCCACCGAGCTCCCACCCCGATCCACCGAGCTCCCACCCCGATCCACCGAGCTCCCACCTCCACCGAGCTCCCACTCCGATCCACGAGCTCCCACCCCCACCGAGCTCCCACCCCTCCACCGAGCTCCCACTCCGATCCACCAGCTCCCACTCCGATCCACCAGCTCCCACCCCTCCACGAGCTCCCACCCCTCCACCGAGCTCCCACTCCAATCCACGAGCTCCCACCCAATCCACGAGCTCCCACCCCTCCACCGAGCTCCCTCCCCTCCACCGAGCTCCCACCCCGATCCACGAGCTCCCACTCCGATCCACCGATCCACCGAGCTCCACTCCGATCCACCGAGCTCCACTCCGATCCACCGAGCTCCCACCCCTCCACCGAGCTCCCACTCCGATCCACGAGCTCCCACCCCCACCGAGCTCCCACTCCGATCCACCGAGCTCCCACTCCGATCCACCGAGCTCCCTCCGATCCACGAGCTCCCACCCCTCCACCGAGCTCCCTCCGATCCACCGAGCTCCCACCCCCACCGAGCTCCCACTCCGATCCACCGAGCTCCCACTCCGATCCACCGAGCTCCCACTCCGATCCACCGAGCTCCCACTCCGATCCACCGAGCTCCCACC
>NC_060891.1:67500-140000 GCF_014805685.1 Silurus meridionalis
TGCAGTCTAGTGGTGTGGTTGCAGGGAGAAGATTTGGTGAAGGTGGAGGGGTTTAGATAACTGGGGGTCAACAGTGCGGTGGGAGTGATGAAGATGGACAGAATTAGAAATGAGTTTACTACTGGAGCAGTGTGAACATCTGTGGGGTGAATCTCACTTTTCTGTTTTACAGTCTCATGTATGCGTTCGGGTTTGACAGATGCTACCAACTACAATCTCCATCACTCCTGAACTCTACACTACACTACCAGGACACTGAGGATTCACTGGTGATTTACTGATTCTACTGCACCAATCATGCAGTTCTGCTCCTTTCTAAACATCCTGCATCATCTGAAAATTCACAGCGTTTCCTACATCAATATACCATCTGTTTATACACACTTTATTACGTGTGCTGATGTACAATGTACACAATTCATATTATACATTATCTTACATTTTTCTTCATGCACATATATATAGTGCACATGCACTGCAGCTTCTGCAGATTTTTCACATCCCAGAGCTTTTATATTTATTTGTTGTATATGTTTATCTGCACGATGTACATTTGTGCACTTCTGGTAGTTAAACTACATTTCGATGAACCAGAACGGAGATTCGGTGCGCAGACTTCCTGATGCTCTGGTGGATAAATGAGTAAGAACCCCCACAGAAACGTGTAAAATATTGTGGAAAAGTAGAAACTCTTCCCCGCAGAGTGAACGCTGTTCCAGCAGCAGGAGAACCCGACTCCAGATCAACACCTGTGTTCAGAATGCAGAGTCTTCACAGGCCTGGTGGTGGCGTGGTCAGATGTTCCAATCCTTTTCTCCATATGGTGTGTGTATATGCAGAATTAATGTAGGTCCACCTGCAAGAAGTTTCCTTTCAGAGACATGTTTTGGTGCATTTTCACTGGAGGATAATTAGAATTGTGTAATTCTGCTTTTTGAATACAAAGATCAAGTTTTAAATCAGTTTGTGGAAGAACAAATAAAAATATGTAAATGATGAATCTATAAAATGTTATACCCCCAAACCAACACGACTATAAAAAAAAGGAGTGGAATCTGCAGGGGGTTCTGGGAAAGAGCCGTTTCAGACAGTTCTCAGGATTGTACAGGTTCTACAGCTGATACTGTAACTGTAGAAAAATACAGTTGAGCTGCAACATCAGGATTATTAGTGTTGATCTGAAGTTTATATTTGAGGTCTTTATTTGGACATTTAGTGCAGTGATCTAATAAAACAGTAGGTGGAAACTCAGGATAGGTTTTTTATTTAGAACAGTAGGAGTTTACAGAAATATAATGATGTTCACAGCTCACTTCCTCTGACTGAAATCTGAACTCCAGCAAATATTCCTAATCTGAATTCCCTCTGAAGACCAAACGACATGCAGCACTTTTATTCAACCTCCATTATTCCGTCTTAAAACACATACAGCTTCTTTCTTTAAAAACATCTCCATCAGTGAGTGAACCACTCGACTACTGAACCACTCGACTACTGAACCACTCGACTACTGAACCACTCGACTACTGAACCACTCGACTACTGAACCACTCGACTACTGAACCACTCGACTACTGGTTTCTGACTTTCTAAAGATAAATGATTACATTTGTAATGCAAAGTTAAAGTTACACACACACACACACACACACACACACACACACACACACACACACACACACACACACACACACACACAGACAGACACACACACACACACACACAGACACACACACACACACACACACACACACACACACACACACACAGACACACACACAGACACACACAGACACACACAGACACACACAGACACACACAGACACACACACACACAGTAGGAATTCTCTAGCGAGCCATAAAGAAAGGAGATAATTAGGAATTCTCAGGAACAGCACTCGGGCTGAGCAGGAATCTACTCGGTGCAGAGGACGGCAACACCACGCTCGTAGAAGTTGTGTGGGTCCTCCTTCATGGCGATGTCGAAGTCCACAGTGAAGATCAGATCTGTGCGGGTGAAGTTCAGGTAAACTGGCAGCGTGACCTGAAGTACAGAGTGAAGGTGAGAGAAGCTGATCAGGTTCATGTACACGTGCAGGTCTGGGGAAAAGTGAAGAACGGTTCTCACCATGTTCCTCTTTTCCAAATTGCTTTGCTTTAACCAGCGCAGCTGTGTGAGAGGAAGCTCCGTGGAGATGGCAGACGACAGAGAGAGCTTATTGTTGGTGCATGTGGCACCCTGCAGCTTCAGACCTACAGAGAAACGCAAATCATTTCTCATTCAACTCACACACACACACACACACACACACACACACACACACACACACACGTAACCCATCTAAGAAGCTTGCAGTGCTTCTCACCCTTGATGCCGAAGCTGCAGGCATCGAGTGCTGCTCCCTGTGCTGAGGTGACGTTCACCTCCAGAGCGAGTTCCTCCAGAGACCAGCTGTTAGCTTGAGCTACATACTGACGGGTTGCAGTGATGTAGGCTTCTGGCACAAACAGGCTGCCCAGGTTCACGTGGATATTCTGAAAAATATAACAAGGTCATTATTTACAAACAATTTCTTTTTCCTGCACAAGAAAGCAAATGTTGAACTTGTGTATTTGTTTACGTTTCACTACCGTCTGTACTGAACATGTGGACCATCTAAACGCATTAACTGCTAGGTCTGGTAGAACTTCCAAAAGAATTGTGTTACAGGTCCACATTCACATATGATTTTTACCGACTTCAGCACAAACTCGAGTTCCACACTGTGAGTAAACTCAGGAGAAATAACAGCAGGAATATATTCAGAAGAAGCAGGTTTTGGAAAAGGTTTCTTTCAGAAACACTTTGGTGACTGATAAATAACTGTTGAGTTTTTAAGGTCACCTTCAGCTCTTTAGCGCCCCCGCTGGCTGCTCCCTGTGAGATCTGCTGCAGCTGCTTGATGCGGTCGCTGAAATCAGCCACCCACTGGATCACAGTCATGGATGCAGGAACGGTGTAACGACACCAGCTCTGGGGCAGAATTCCTGCAGAAACCCAGAACATTAATATGATGCCATTTAAAAGCATTTCACATCTGACTGGAAATATTCCTGCATTTGAAATAATGAAAAGAAAAGAAATGCACATTAAATGATATTTGTTTTCACATTGTTCTACAGAGTCATAAACAGAGCTGCATTTCTTTTAGGCTGAGATCTTGTCGTTCGAGTCTCAGGTCCTGAATCTTCTTATAGTCTTCTCCAGTGGTTTGGGTCAGGACTCTGTGGTCACCAAGTCCTGTGGAACTGATGCCTCCTGCGCCCTGAAGCACGGTCAGCGCATCGATTCATCTGCTTAACCTTCTGACTCTGATACACCAGATCTGCACTTCAGACTCGGGATCTCCGTTTCATCCCTCTCACTTCACAGCTATGGGTGATGTTCACACCAGGATGTTTTGTGATGTTTCAGGTAAACGGATAAAAGTAACAATTCCTCAACTGGATTATTAACAGCACTGAAACGGCATCAGCTTTAAAGGTCTAGTTACGAGATCATGACGTGATTTTGAACTGATCATTACTCTGGAACTGATCACTCACCTTTAACGAAGTCGTTGATTAAAGTGCGCAGGACGTTGGTCTGCTTCTTTTTGCCCTCACAAACCTGAACAACGTCCGTGAGGTCCTGACGCACATCGTGCAGCATGCGAGCTCCCATCTTTACCTCTCTCTCGAAGAACCGGAACAAAGGATCCTACAGTCCAAACAGAATTCCAACACTACAGTAAACACTGCAGAACCGATGCAGTAACATCTGCTGTAACATCAACCATGGGTTTATTTTAATGTGGTCTTCTGAATGCTTTCTCCTTCCTTGAGGAATATTTATAGTCTATAGTGCAAATGATTCTTCAGTAAAAGATTGTAATGAGTTAATGATTAAACCTGCTTTTGGATTTGTGGTTGTTCCAGAACCCACCTTGATGTTCTCCACGGTACGTTTGAGTGGACTGACGGACAGTGGGATCAGCTGGAGCCAGTTGCATGCAGTACTGTGCAGCGTCCTCATCCATGCCGGCTGGGCGTCTGAGGATGACGGCGTACGCTGTTTCTTCTCCGTCTCGTAAGCCAGGTCGTCCTCATCCTCCAACATCTGCATTTTCAGCAGCTTACCCATCATGTCTGTGCCTGGGGAGAGCAGGGAAGGGAGGCAGAACCATGCAAGAGGGTGGTGGCAATGAACAACAACAAACACCGAGGGGACCAGGATCCCAAAGGGGAATAAAGGAGGAAAGAGAAGAACAGACGGTGGCTGACGAATATATTTACTCCAAACCGGTAGTAAAAACTCAGGCAGCAACAAAAAATAAACAGCAACTTGTTTCCGATAAGCAGGAAACAGGAAACGGTGAAGATTTCAGGGGTTCCATGCGAGGTGAGTGATGACCATACGCAGGTTTAACATATAAAGCAGAGGTTTGAAGCTGGAATGTGTTGACATGATGGCATTGAAATACAGCTGCTGGAGGGTGAGGACATGGTCCAGCTCTCAGCATGACACACAGACTCCACATGTGTACGACCAGAAGAAGCTCATGGATGCTTCCTGATGCTATTATGAAGCAGGGGTTGGGGGAGTACATGGCATAAAAAAGATGACTGCTCTTTTGGCTGAACGAGCACAAATCTAGTGGAAAGCCTTCACAGAGCAATGAAGGTCATATCATCATCCCGAACAGGAGAATCATAAAAACACCACACTAGAGGGACAGTCAGGGGTTTACACTTTACCTATATATATATATTTTTATTTGTGTGTGTGTGTGTGTGTGTGTGTGTGTGTGTGTGTGTGGTGGGGTGATTATGTAGAGACCGCGTCAGTAGCAGCTGGAGAAGATCATACACAGGAGAGACTGTGTGTTACGCTCAGAGCAACACCATGGAAACGAACCCTTTGTGAAATGTGGAATCTGTTTAAGAGCCTGTGGATGCTGAGAACATCTCAGAGAAAACACTTTAAAGAGCAGATTCATTAATAAAGAACACACGAGAAAAAGATTTCCATGTCAATCAGAAAGAGAGAGAAAGAGAGAGATGGACATCCACCAATCACAGACATGAAAGAGAAGAAGACCGAGAGAACAAATAATCGTACCCTGAGTGGTGAGAAGAACCTTCTCAGCGTTGCTCGGCAAACCCAGCCACGAGGGAGTCTGAGTATCTGGCAGCATCTCCACCCAGTGCATGAACTCTTCACGTCTGTAAAACCAAAACGTTCTGCAGGTTATAATAAAGAAATGGATACAGACAGAGCTCTACAGGAGTCCAGGAGATCTGATGTTTTACTGACCGAATACCATCAGGCATTTTAATATCCTTATGACCATCCACTTTAAGTGCCAGCTTGAATTCACTATCAAAGCTTTTAGTGGTGAAGATGCGATCCAGGAAAGTGATCAACAGACGCTGATCAAATTCATTATCGATACGACCGCCGTATATAGACTGCGCCATCAGGGTCTTGAGCGCAGCCCACGGGATCTTATCAGGAGAGATGTTCTGACGACCCTGTTACAGACAAACAGTGGAAAAGAATCTGAGTCTTCTATAAAGACCAAATGGAACATTTCACAGTGAGAAAAACCTGTGTGTGTGTGTGTGTGTTGTAGAAGACTGAAATGATCTCAGACCTTCGCGGTGTCATCCAGCCAGGTGTCCACGGTGTCACAGGCCGAGCGCAGGTCAGACTCTCCAAACTCGTACTTCTTGGACCATCCGAGTGGAGCATATCGGAGACGTTCCTGGATGACTGCGTGAAACCAGGCGAGGAGAAAGTACAGACGCGCTCGCTCGTTCGGGGCCTGCAACAGTGCAGAGGTGTTTATCACCAAGACCATAAACACAAAACTCAAGCTCTGTTAAAGAACGTGGTGTTCAGACCCCTCACCTTGCACATGCGAGCAACTGGAATACTGCTGAACGTCCTCAGCATGTTGGCCTTCATGCCAGGAGGTGGCTCAAAGACAAAGATACGACCAGCACGCAACAAGTTCACTGGAACCTGCAGAAAATAAAGTCCAAAATACTGATCATGTAACAGGTGAGTTTCTCTTCACACTAATTATTCTGCTCCATCTGATAAACACAAGCTGCTCAGATACAACTATGAAACCCTTCTGATCCAGGACCAGAACATCAGGATTCACATGATAGTGAGAGAGTTCTAAGGCCGCCATTTTAAAACTGTACAATCATGGAACTGTAGTGGGACAGTAGTACAGGGGTGAGGGTTTGACCTTGGGGTTGATCTCCATGGTGAGGAAGAGGCGGAAGCTGGCGTGAGGCTGCATGGAGTGAAGCTTCTTCTCCAGCTGCATGAGCCAACCAGGTGCCAGGTGGACGTTCTCCAACATCACCCATCTAATTGACAACAGAATCAAAAGAGTATCTGTTAAAACCTACAGAGGAAAATAGCTGCTAGTGATGATTCTCACTGCAGGACAGATCTCTTAATGCCACCGAGTCTGACCCTCTGGAGATGCCCACCTTCCAGACTTCACTGCAGTGTTAATGTCTCGGTCAGCCTTGTTGAAGCCCTCAGCAGAACCTGTAGAGAAAATTAGGTTGATGGATTGGTTGTATTTGTGAGATGGTTGAGACTGAAGGTATGAGTAGGAGACCAGTTTCTTACCAATGGAGATGGAGGTAATGTGTTTGTTCTGCTCTGCGGCCAAGTCTCTGACCAGGCCACTGGCATCATACCCAGGCACCGAGCACATGAGCACCGGAGTTCCTGGCTTCACCTAGAAAAGGTTCATGAAGCAGATTACAGGGACACAGGGGATGAGGGACGAGGGGGACACAGACAGAGGATGAGGGACAAGGGGGACACAGACACAGGATGAGGGACGAGGGGGACAATCAGAGGAGGAGGGACACGGGGACACAGACACAGGATGAGGGACGAGGGGGACAATCAGAGGAGGAGGGACACGGGGACACAGACACAGGATGAGGGACACAGGGGACACAGACACAGGGGATGAGGGACGCGGGGACACAGACACAGGGGATGAGGGACGCGGGGACACAGACACAGGATGAGGGACGAGGGGACACGGGACGAGGGGCACAGACAGGATGAGGGACGAAGGGGACACGGGATGAGGGACACGGGGACACAGACAGAGGATGAGGGACACAGGGGACACAGACAGAGGATGGGGACACAGACACAGGATGAGGGACGAGAGGGACAGAGGATGAGGGACGAGAGGGACAGAGGATGAGGGACGAGGGGACAGACAGAGGATGAGGGACGGGGACACACAGAGGATGAGGGACGGGGACACAGACACAGGATGAGGGACGGGGACACAGGACGAGGGGACACAGGGGTGAGGGACGAGGGGACACAGACAGGATGAGGGACGAAGGGGACACAGACAGGATGAGGGACGAAGGGGACACGGGATGAGGGACACGGGGACACAGACAGAAGAGGACGAGGGGACACAGACAGAAGAGGGACGAGGGGACAGACAGAGGATGAGGGACAGGCGATGAGGGACACGGGGACACAGACACAGGATGAGGGACGAGGGAGACAGAGGATGAGGGACGAGGGGACAGACAGAGGATGAGGGACACGGGGGACACAGACAGAGGATGAGGGACACGGGGGACACAGACAGAGGATGAGGGACACGGGGGACACAGACACAGGGGATGAGGGGGGACACAGGGGACGAGGGACACGGGGACACAGGGGATGAGGGACACGGGGGAAATTCCATTCAATTAAATATGCAAAAACGTTTTCAAAATGTTGAAGTATTTTAGAGTTACAATCTTCATGCTGGTCTTCAAAGCCAGTTCCTACCTCACTCTCCACAATGTTGGCCAAGTCCAGCGGCTGTTCAATAATGGACATGAAGTTCTCACCCAAGACTTTGGCCACAAAGATAGAAGACATGGCTAGCAGACGATCCGGACGAAACGCCCGAATTAGCAGCAGCTGGTGCACGGCTTGGCCAATGGGGGCTACGGAACAGGAACACGAGCTTCATACATCTGATCAGATGATCCAAAAACTAGTAGATGAAATAAAAAGATAACTTACTGGTGGTCTTGTCCTCTTCCCAGAGATACGGCACTGAGAGCTCAGGAGAGTTACTCTCCACCCACATGAAGAATTGCTGCAACACACAAATGACTGTTTATTAAAACCCATTCCCTCACATACACGCAGGGGCAAAAGTATTATTTTATCATCTGCAGGAAATGACAGCTTCTGCTTTTGCTCTGTTCCTTGTAGTATTTGTACTGAGCAAAACTCTGTCCACTGAGCTTCAAAGCATCTACCTGAATCTATACCATACACAAGTATACAAGGGAACCAAGTCCAACACCCATATCCACATGATGAGTGGAGATGTTTCAGATCCTTCACAGTTCCTTCTCCTCTCCTCTCTGTTCTCTTTCCATCATGCTGACACAAGTGGATCGTTTTTTAGTGACGGCACTTTGGATGTATTAATAATTAACAGATACACACTTACTGCTAAACATCATACACAACTACTCCGAGAAGAGCCGAAGAGCCGAAGAGCCGACTGTTCAATTATAACAAAATGCAAGTACTATAATAATGATGATGACGATGATGATGATGATTATAATAAATGATGATCACTATAAAGGTCTGAGTGTAAATCCAGTGAAAAGTTCAGTACAATCTCTCACCTCATCAGCCTGAACTTTAACCACCAGGTCTTTGAAGGCAGGTAAGCGGCTCAGACGCACCATGGCCTCGCTCTGCTCCGTGCTCAGCCCCTTCACCTTAGGTACAGCTGTACCAGTCAGGACGATCTCCTTCTCACGGAGGAAGTGCTGGAACTCTGGGTCATATGATGGTTCACTGAAATGCAACAGGAGATTAGTGAGTGTGTGAACATTAAACATCTCACTCATCACACCCAGGTTCTCTCCACCCTGCTTCTGGACCACACCTGCCCTATACACAGTCCAGCTCAAAGAACCATCCAGTAAAACCTGGTCACGTGATCTGGAACTGGTTTGGATTTTACACAATAAGTACTGATAAAGGAAACACAAGAAAGATTCCATATTTAACCCAGAAATCATTGTGTTGGGACCAAAGCAGGGTTCCTGCAGAAACACGTTTATTACAGACATGATCACTGATCTCATCCAGAACATTTCAGTATAATCACAAACCAAGCCCATTACACCACTCACCTGGTGATGCCTTTCAGGTTGATCCTGGCCAGCAGCATGGCAAAAGTGATGTGGTCCTGATGGAGCATGCCTCGAGCCACTCTGTTAAAAGCAACCTGAGAAAAAGGAACAGATCCTGCTAGCTCAAATACCACGCTGAGGAGAACATGCTAACTGTAGTCCAACGTTCAGTCAAAGGATCATCATGAACCTCGTGTCTTACCTGGAACAGGTCCTTGGTGATGAGAGACAGACGCTGCGTGTGATCACTCACAGTCTTCAAGTTAGCGTTCTCATAAAGCACCGTGTGGTAGATGTCCAAGAACAAGTGGAGCGAGTACTGATACAGGAAGTGCATCTGCAGAACAGAAAAACTGATGATTCATTCAGAGTCCAGAGACCATTACTCAGACTGAACATTCTTTAATCCATCACACACACACACACACACACACACACACACACACACACACACACACACACACACACACACACACACACACACACACACACACACACACACACACACACACACACACACACGTAATCAGACCTGGTTAAGAGCCTCCATGGTGAAATAGATGCTGCTGCATGCAGAAGACAGTGAGAGATACTGCTGTGACACAGTTTCCACTTCCTGCATCACGATATCGGTCTCCTCCACTTTCCTGGTCACCTCTGCAGCCTCCTTCTTCAGGTTCTCAAGTGTAGTGATGATGGTGTCATCGTCCAGTATTCGCCCCTTGACCTCGTTCAGTGCCTGCAGCAGCGACTTTTCCAACTGACGCAAACGCAGCTGGAACTCACCTGGAAATGCAGAGATTTAAAGCTGAAATTTCCTCTAATATCTTCAGATTTCAGTTCTAATCAGATCTTAACAGCACCAGCATGAGCTCACAGTGCAGAACATCTGAGACCTGCATCACAGTCAATACTAGTAGGATTATTTCAAAAACTGAAATAGAATAGAAATGTAGTGTTTTGATTAGACAGAAGAACAGAATTAGTGTTGATGCACAGCGATGTTGATCCTACTAAAACGTTATTTTTGGTTTAAAATTATTCCGGTCCTACCAGAATCCACATATTTCACCATCTTTAATTAACCTCCACAGAGGAACAAGGACGATTTCATCCCCATCTAACAAACATGACCCTCACCCGCTTAAAACCAGCACTACAGCTCACAGAACCGAGGTCCAAATGTTCTACAGGAATTAGGAACAGACTCGAGACCTGCTGCTCCTCAGTCCTATTTCTTACCCTGCAGTTTGAGAAGGTCAGAGCGCTTCTCATCCACATCAGGACGCTCAGCCTTCAGGACCTCGTTGAGACACTGACTCTGCAGACTGCTTCTGGTCACCGTGAAGTTTACAAAGGTAACACGTGAGCAGAGATCTGGTGGGAACTCCACCTGTGAGAAGAATGGAGGATAAATTGTTGAACGTGTTTTATATACAGTAATGCGTATGGTGTGGAGATGAAGTGCAGGAGACCAGTTGCTCATGGTGTGGAGATGAAGTGCAGGAGACCAGTGAACATACCGTTGGATCTCTGGTTGAAAGGAAGATGACGAAGGAAGGAGATAAGTCAATATCCTGGTCTCCTAGGGTGATGAGAACTCTTCCACCAGTCCTGCGAACTTCTCTGTTGAGCACAGGGTTGAGGATGGGGTCGTAGCTCTCCACATCCTGTAAATAAAACCAGTCGTTTCAACACACACACACACACACACACACACACACACACACACACACACACAATTATAATAATTAATAAACCACTTAAATATTCGTATAAACACAGGATCCAGTTTAACGTCTAACACACACCTGCACAAGCAGAGGGTTACCAAATCTCAGTGCACTCTCCAAGTTCTTCCTGAAGGCATCGTCCAAGAAGCTGGTACGTGTGATTTTGCGCTCCTTGTACTCGTTCATTATGAACTCCGTGGCCTGGCCAGAAGGATCGATGATCAGTGGATACCTGAAAAGCACAAAGGAACATCACTGACCTGCTCTTCATTTCATATGAATCACTGACACCACACCGAGTTCTCCACTTACCTGTTGAACCTCTTGAGCATGATGGCATTTTCAGTGCACAGATCATCAGCAGGTAGAGAGTTGGCCTGCCAGCGCAGTCGCTCATCCGCATTCGACAAATATTCCGTCCTGGCGATGTCTGTGCGGAACTGCGTTTATAAAACATTTCAATCTCTCAGTAAAGCTGCGATCCTCAAACTCATAACATCACCGGTCAGAAATACACGGACCGTCGCTCATCAGAAATACCTGGATGTTGGCCTGCTGAAGGTGGTGAGACCAAGTGGTGAAGAGATTTTGCCTCATCTGCTGGTCAAAGTAGCCTGCATAGGCAATGAAGGCAGCTGAGAGCAGACAGTCACCAGCTATGGTGGACATCTGGTTCTTAAAGGTCTCACTGGTCTTTTCCCAGCGGTCTCGCTCAGCAGACAGGCTCTTCAGAAGTGCTGTACTACGGTTCACCTGCAGATACCAGAAGGGTTAGAAGTCTTTATTTATTTACAGAAGAACAACTGCAGGTTAAAGAACCTCACCTTGGCCTCCACTGCCGCCAGGTCAGCTTTAATGGCCTGAGCTTCAGAGATGAGCACCGCATACTCCTCCTTATAGCGAGCAATGCTGGCTTCTAGGTCCCGAATCATCTGCTCCACTTCTTCTGCTTTGGTCTTATTGTCCGTGGCATCATCCTCAAGCTTCTGCAGTTCATTCCTGAGAGGCTCCACACGTTTCAACATGTCTGCATAATTCAACTACACACAGACAAGGAGAACTTCAACACCATTTCACAATCATCTCAATCATAAAATTCATGACCTGTAGATCACATCAGGCCTTCAGACGTTTACACGCTTTTCAACTTCATTACATTAATAACACGTAATCAATCATGTGGCACCAAATGAGGCATAAAATCGAAGAGATCCAGGTGAGGAGCTTCAGCTAATGTTCACATCAAACATCAGAACAGCATTCTGAGTGAACCGTGGAGACGATTCTGAAGCTATTCGTGTCAGATGGACTGGTTTACGTCTTTCAGAAACAGACAGATGTTGGTAATAAAGAAGACAACGTGCTCCTGAGTGCTGGTGAGTAAAGTGTAAAGCGCAGCATCTGATGTGCAGGTTGAATGAAACTCACCTGTGCGATGGCCCATTTGACCATCGGCCCGCATGCCAGCGAGGCTCTGTTGACCTGCTCGTAGTTGTAACTGGGGTTGGACATGTAGTTCTTTTTCATCTTCTCACGAATAGCATCACTGTGTCCCAAAACACAAGTCATTATTAGGTCACCTTCAGATTTAATCTGAATTACTGGCACACAGAGGGGGTGGGGTATAAGGGGCATGAGTGGGGGGAAGAATGATCAGGGTGTGTTTACTGTGGTTCACTTTACCACCACGTGTTTATAATTAATCGTACCGTCTGGATTCATCAGTCATTCAAAAAGATCAACAAATGAAGCTGTGTGCTAAATAACCTGCTCCAGCTGACGCAGTTACGAGTTTCCACCTGGACGTGGAGACTGTGGTGTTTAAACACTACTGATCAAACTAAAGGAATACTGTCATTAAATACACCAAGCAAAGTTAGAGATAAATGTAAACAATACCTCATGTCCTCAGAGACAAAGTTCACTATGCTGGAGATGAAATTGTCTCTGATTATAACTTGTCTGATCTTTTTCCAGTCATTAGTCTCCTCCCCCAGCAGGAGGCAGATAGACTCTAGTGCCAGTTTAACAGCAGCAGGTGGGTTGGCCATGGCACGGACTTCAACAAGATGCTGCTTCTTAATAGAGCTGACAGCTGGGGAGGGAAGGGAGGGTGGAATGGGGGAAGGGGGAGAGGGGGATGGAGAAAGGATGGGGAGGTTTTAACACCATGCAGGACTGATGGATGTGGAGGTGGCAGGAGCACAGGGCAGTATTGTAGGAGAAAGTGGACTGCTTCTGCTTTAGTCACATCACGTGCTTGGAGATGTTAAAGCCAAAACAGAACCTCTGAACAAAACCCAATTTAGACCCTTGATGTTAAACGTGTGCATGAACGTGAGCAGATGTGAGCAGAACCTCTCTCTCATACACAGGCCAGCTGTAACTCCATGCCACACACTAGTCACCTGATCTCTTCAGCAGAAAAGTTAACGATAGTAGGGATGAAGTTCTCGCGCATAATGATGGAGCGGATCTGCTTCCAATCGGTGGTGCTCTCGCCCAGAAGCAGGCAGATGGACTCCAAAGCCAGTTTGACCGCTGCCGGCGGGTTGGCCATGGACCTCACCTCCACCAAATGCTGCTTCTTAATAGACTTAACAGCTAAAAGCCAACCAGGCCAGGAAGGGGAACAATGGAGCGACAGGGTGCAGAGAAATAACAAAGGGGTGAAGAGAGGAAGAGCACAGGCGTTATCACAGGTGTTCATCAGAACAAAGTAGCACAAAGCAGGTGAAGACCATGATGAAAAGCTGGAAGGAAGATAATAAAGTGCTCAAACGAGACCGAGCTCCACAGCAGTGCAGGAGGCAGAAGACCCACAGCAAAGCAGAAGTTTATTTCACGTATTATTTAATCTGTGTGTAATTTATCTTCAGTCTAAGAGAAAATATTATTACGTTTAAAAAACACACACAGACAGGAAATGAGCAGAGGGTAAACACCAGACATACCATTCTGAGCCTCAATGACAGCAGGCTCCACCTGGTCCAGGTCTTGCTTCACTCTTAACTGTTTGTCCTTAATAACCTCCTGTTGTTTATAAACTGCTTCTTGGATCTCCTGACTCATAACCTGCAAAAAGAGAGAACATGCACCTGCTTCACACCAACACACCAACCTTAAACACAGTTCTGTTCTGCTGTGAACACCACCATGTCTTACCTTCTTCTTCTCAGCCTCTTGTTGGTCTTTCACCATCTTCTTCAGCTTGTCGTTGGCAGCAGCATTCTTTACCTCCAGTTCTTGGCTCTTGATCCTCAGATCTCTGCGTAGCTCCTCAACCTGACGTACAGTTCCAACGTCAACATCGTTTCAGTGTTTAAAGACGATCAGATGATCATATAAAAAGGTGAGAATAAAGAGTTCTGACAAAACATTCATTAACACAGACATGTGAAGAATGAGAACATCACAAGAACTGGGATCTGCTGAGGTTCACCAGAAGGTTTTTTTTTTTTGACTCAGTGCATGCTGGGTACCTGATCCACAGTCTCTTTGATTTTGCGTAGTCCAACATTAAGATGCATCTGCTGCTCCTCAAGCTCACTGCGTTTCTCATTGAACAGGTTGGCGTAGTGGTTGATGAAGTCCAGGTAGTGGCGTGGAGTGATGGCCATGGTGCGACCACCACGCTTTGCTAAACGGTTATTAGCCTTAAGATGTGGAAAAAAGAAACCGAAAGCTCAGATTACAAATCCTTTACCCCACACCCACCCACACACCCCCACCCACACCCCCCACACACACACCCCCACACACACACCCCCACACACACACCCCCACACACACACCCACCCACACACCCTTATATTTATATATTTAACACCTTCAATGCAACACATTTATGAAGAAAATGGTGTCATCTCAAACCTGGTGTAAAGTCTGGTGAACAAACACACAGCCGTTGACGATCGCCTCACGGTGAGTGGGTGGTTGGGGCAGTTTGTCATAAACAGTGGGCATGTAGTCAGGAACTTTGTAGTTGGGCTTTTCCAGGTCCATCTTACTGGTGAATTCTTTGCCCACCTGATAGAGAGCCTCAGTGGACCAATCACCAAACCAGTTCAACACACATCTGTACAAGATGAAACCACAATCACACAATTAACACACAAGTGTGGAGAAATGAGGCCTTCTAACTTTAGAAGCTGATTTTCTATCCTAAATCAACAGTATCTAGCACTACTTCTCAGCATCATCATCAGTTACTTCTGCGTGTGCTGATCTGGAGTTTACACTGTACATCACTGCTGCTGAAGATCATGAAATAAAACGAAGTAAAAGCACCTGTTGAACAGAGCAGGAGAGGTGGCAGCTCGGTCCTTCAAACCCTCAGATGAAGGGTTCATGGTGAAAACCACATGCAGGTTTCTGATCACCTGGCTAGTGAACCATTTATACAATTCCTCATGAGTGTCCAGCATCAGACCCTCCTTCTGAGCCCCCTCCTTACACTGAGTCATTAATGTTGCATATTCATCGCCTTCAAACAGACCAGGCACCTGCGCTCGCACACACACACACGGTCATTAACACACAGGCTGAAAAAGGTACAATTACTCTGTAATCATCTGCATTTAATCTGTAAATCTCTCTTCTCACTTCTCCGTTGGCCAGCAGGGTGTTCATGCGCTCCAGGAAGCCCGAGTCCAGCACATTGGATTCATCCATGATAAACGCAATCTTCTCATTTTTGCATCCAGACCTACGAAGGACAGTTCTCAGGTCCTCATCAAAGTCCTCACCTGTGTACTTTCTATGGACCTGCAGAAGTGTAAAGAGGAAAAAATCGAGTTTTGGAAAATCCATTCACATCTGCACTTCTCTGAAACAGCTGTAAAACACGACAGTGCATTCGATCATGTTAACAGTGGGAAAGATCATACATTAATCCTGATTATACAAACCTTGATCTGATAGACACTCAGACCGTTCATCCAAGCTACAAAACGTGAAAGTGTGGTCTTTCCTGCACCACTGACACCAATCAGGAGAAGATGACCCTGAGGCTGCCGGAAGATTCTGGACAAAAAATATTTAATATACCATTGAAAATGTATTAATTCAATCAGAAATCCAAACACCCAAATACAGACATTAAATAACCACTGAATTCACCTGTCAATTCTGAGCACATGGTCCAGAACCTCATTGAAGAGCACCAGAGGAACATCCAACTCCTCCTCATAGAAGACCTTCAGACGGGCCTTGACATAGTCTCGCAGCTCCTCCTGCTCAACTGGGATGTAGTCCTGAACACAACACACACATTCATCTTACAGGAACGTAAAGAAAGAAAAGTACACAAGCATGAAGGCTCCAGGTTTAGACGTGAGATGACCTTTGAGAGCCAGTTGCTGTAGAGAATGGGGCGGTTCAGGGCCTTCTCTCGATTTATGTTAGGGAAGTGCTTCAGAGCCACACTGTCGATGTTCTCATCGGTCCAGCGCCGCTCCTCGTCCTCCACCAACCTGCAGGAATTAAATACCATGATCAAGATTTCAATAAAGAATCTTCATTGAACACGAGTCCTGCAGGAGTGTGTGTGTGCATTCACACCACAGAAACACAACATTCCAGTTCAGTACGAGTCGTTCACGTTACAGCTCACACGTGCAATGCAGTGTCTCAGATTTCCATTGGATGTGAATGTGAACACGCACACACGCGCGCACACGCACACAACTTGGATTTTAAATTCACACTGCAAAAGATCTGAATTAAAATCACACAACCCCTTTTTTTTAAATCTCAGTTATTTCACGTTTTCAGCATTAGTGTACCGCACGTGTTGTGTGTCCATACACGTGTACACGGTAAAAAGGTCTTATTTACGATGCAGGATTTATTACACTGTGTGATGGACTCGTACTGAATTCCAGAAACCCATGAAATCAAGTCTCCGAGAACGAGGTCAGTCACGTGTTCTACCTGTCCTGGAAGAGACGTAGCGCCTCATGGGCCCAAACACGTATCAGTCCTTCCACAGGCAGCGTCTCCAGGGGCCGCAGCGCCTCAAAGATCCCCCTCACCCAGCGGGTCATCTCTCTGGGGGAGTAGATATAGTGGGGCTGGGTGTCCTGTGTGAAACGCTCCTGTGGACAGAAAGGAAGAAGGTGGGTTAGATTCAGGACTGGCTGAGAGGATAAACCTGGACCCGTGTCTGAACCCATCCGGACCTGAGACATGGTGTAGAACTCCACCATGGCAGCAGTGAGAGGTTCAGCGTAGGTACGCAGTGAGGGAATGAGACGGAGCATTGCCCTGTTGAAGGTACCGTAGATCTGAGTGAGAGAAGCAGGACCTGGGTAGTCCACATACACCACTGGAACATGACGCAGGAACCTGAAACGCACGAATAAAACCTTCAAACCTCACCGCAATATTCACCATCACTGTAAAGTGTGTGGTCAACAGAAGGAGAAGCTAAAACAGGTGGAGAACAAACCTATGAGAAAGAGGTTTTCTGCCAGGGTCTGTTGGAGGATTACAGGCTCCTACAAACTGGATCCTCTCCAGTTTCACCCAGGTCTGATCAGAGGTGCGATAGAAGCCTCCATGTTCCACCATCTATCAATAAACAGAAAATAAGTACAAAAATCCAGAAATACTGATGTGATTACAGACGAGCACAGTTTGGTTTTTTACCCCTCCATGAAAAAAAATACACGAACAAACAAAATAAACAACATCAAGAGAAAAGAAGGTGTGAGATCGTCTTTTTCATGAAGGGGTTCCAACAAATCTGTGTGTCTGTATGAATCCACACACACACACACACACACACACACACACACACACACACACACACACACCTGTCTGATGAAGGAGATGACCCTCTGTGTGCTATACTTGTCCATATCAGGCAGATTGATCTCATCACAGAAGAGCACCAGCCACTTGCCCAGCTGCACCGGGGCGAGAACAACACCATTGGGTGTGCGGCGATACTCGCAGTAATGGTCAAAGGTCTTGAGGAGCAGCTCTGGGGTTGTGGCACTGGAGAAGTTCAAACCCACAACCTAGAAAAGTAAAATGACGAATAAAAACAGAAGCAGTGAGACTTGAACTCAGCACAGTGAGGCGTGTGCACCAGAACTTCGCTCTGGAAGCGTGGAGGGTTCAGACCTCAGTATATTGTGTGTCTCCCAGGATTTAGAATGAGATCACTAGCAGAACGCAGAAACGTGTAGTTATTTTCCTGCACTCCAACTCTGTCCTGTTCTACACACGAGTGACTTCACCCCCCTTTAGGTAGAACATTCCCTCATGTAGAAGCTGAAGGTGAGTGTGGGTGCTGTAGTGTGGTGATGATTCAGTGGTGTGGAGATTTTGCAGCTGTAGCACTAAACTCACCTCCATGTCAGGAAGAGCTCGCAGGGCACTAAACAGGGTCATGGTTTTTCCTGATCCAGGAGGCCCACACAGCACCAGAGGTTTGTGTTCTGCGAGCCAGGTGTAGAGCAGAGCCTCATGACGAACAGTGTCCAGAGTAGGTACCACCACATCAGGTGCAGCCACCTTGTGGGTTTCCACCTCAATCTGAGGAACCTTGCCTTGCCAGGACTGCCACTCACCTGTGATGGACACCTGGGAGAAGAAAGTGAACACAGAGGAGAACATTAGGTTCATGTCAGGAACAGAAACAGCTGGAGAAGTGAAGGTACAGTCTAATGATCATGGGTTTATGGGAATCTGCTCTCTGTTTTGGAGGACTTCTGAATGACTCCTCATAATGAAGTATTTTTTATAAAAGTTATCAGTAACAATGACACTTGTTTGAAAAGATCCAAAACCAGTTACAAAATATTAGAAGAAAGTCAGAAATCCAGCATGACCCCGAGTGTGTGCAGTGCTCAGGGTTTTACAGAAGGTGAGGGGGTTTGAGAAGGTCCCTCTGGGGTGAGGGCAGTGATCTCTGTTCACCTCGTAGTCGATGATGGGGACGTTAGGTGCAGATGGAAGAGGTACAGTGGTGATGCGACGAATGTATTCTCCAAGCTCCGCCCTCATCTTCAGTTTGCCATCGCCAGAGAAGGACCAGAGTACGGCGTAGATCAGATATTTCTGCATGGAATCAGAACGAGAACGTCAAATACAAAAACCTCATCAAATCACAATTTCACTGTGGACTAAAATCTCAGCATATTTTATACCAGACTGTTCCTTCTACATAAAACAACCTGAACTCTTCAGCACTGTGCCCCTGTTTAGTCCACACTGACCTGGATGTACTTCTCCAGCTGCTCTACAGGCATTGGAAAGTCGGGGTGGTTGTTGTTGTAGAGGGCTATGTTACGGCAGGCCTGGTGCATCATGGAGAAGAGAGAACCCAAGCAGCGCAGGCGCGTAAAGTCCATTATGTGCTCCATTTTGGAGGCGTGTTCAAGGGCCTTGATCACAAGCCCTGTGGAAGTGAAGTAGGGCTGAAGAACGGCTGACGCGTCCCTCTGGATCTGTGGGTAAGAATATTATTAGAAATGGATTTGCATGATGCATAAACCTGCTGGTTAGAAACCTACTTGGAATGTAAATGACCAATTACCTGTAGCATGGGGGAGGCGGCTTCCTCTCCTTCATCCTCAGTTCCTTTGTGCATGCGCTGAGCTTCATCCTCACCTTCATCCAAGGCGATGCTGCGCAGGCGGGACAGGAAGTTGCTGAAGATCATGTCAGTGCTGAGAACATCCTCACTGAACCACACCATGCCACAACGTGACACGGTGGCCAGCGTGGCATACTTCAGGTCCTGGACCTCAAACATCACGCGCACCTACACAGAAACAGCGAGCAAGAACTTTTTATATAAACACTGGTCTCAGGACATGAGAGAATCTCAGAATCGATTTTGGAGAAAGTAGAGTTGTGTACGTTGGGAGGCAGGCTGAGACGTTCTCCGTTGGGCAGCGTCAACAGCTTGTTGTCATCCAGCACAGAGTTGAGATTCTCCACCCACTCAGGATCGACATCACCATCAAAAATGATCCACTGTCTTTTCTGCAACTCCCCACGAACGTTATCAATGATTCTGAAACGACAAAAACACACCTCAACCTGAGACTTCATCAGAACATCACTACAAACAGCTTCTCCACAAGAACATTCAGTCCACATGCTGAAGAGCACTGAAACCACTGCTGGAATGCTCTCAGCAGCTTACTTTCTGAGCACGTGTGTGAACAGTCCATCTGTCCATTCGCGGGTGTTGGGGTCCAGGGTCCCATACAGGTGGTCTTTACTTATGGCTTTGGGATCAATAATGTGTGCCACTCCCTCAACACCCTCCAACCTCTCCAAAGCTTTAAGCAGCACACGCCAAGCCATCGTCTTTCCACTGCCTGATGGACCCACCATCATCAGGCCATGATTGATCTGGGTGATCTGGTAGAGCTGGAGAACCTGAAAGTTTAAGGAGTGAAAGCAGATTTTATTTCAAGTCCAAGTGAGAAAATACAAATAGAAGCCTGAAGAACGAAAAGAAACCCATCAGAACAGTGAGATGAATTCATCTGTTTCTTCTGGTGACTCAAGACATTTGTGGTTGAGATCAAAAGATAAATGATAGATATTTGGATACCAGTCCATTAGAGGAGAGAAAACATCTCGTCTTATTCCTCTTTTAATCACAAACACAAAACATCACAGAGATCGTTACAGCCTCGTCATTACCGTAGGTTTACAGAGGGGGCGCTATAAATCCTCCTAATTATTTTACCAAGTGTGTGAGTTTATTTACCTTCTCCACCCACATGCTGCCAACATCATCCCCATCTCCATACGTGAGATACATCTCCGAGCAGACCTTCTTGAGCTCCTCCCTGAGAGCAGTCATCTCTCCACGCATGTACTGCACACCCGGGAACACATCCGAGAGCAGGCTGAAGAGCAGAGGGATGTCCTCGGCCACCAGCTTTGGCACCATGGTCTCACACACACTCTGAATCAGGATCTGCTCAGGAGGAGGAGAGGTTTAGGCACCAATACCTCATTATGATTCTATAAATACACACGTCTCTGCACAAACACTCCTTAGATTACACTGTCCATCCATCCTCTTCTCACCTCCTGCTCAGGAAGGTTCTCTGCGATCTCATTCTCATCCACATCCTCACCACGCTCACGCTTCTCTCGTTTGATCCTCTGGATGCGCTCTCTCTTCACGTTTCCAGCACTGATTAGAACGCTCTTCAGCGCTCGCAAGCCGAAGTCATAATGAGACTGTGAGGAGAGCTGCTCATCGCACAGCCTGAGAGAACAAACCAGGTGGAAGCGTGAAGAATTAACTCCTGATTAGGAAGTAGATAACATCTGAACAGAACATGGTTGGAGTTAAATATCACATGAACTATATTACTTGAAAAAGGGAACGATCTTCTTGGCGAGAGTCTCGGCGGTGCGGAAACCCTGTGAGTAGAGCATGACCTGAGCGATGAGCTGGCGGTCGGGTTTGGTCATTGCTAGACTGCGGAAAAGCTTCTTCAGGTTGTCAGGCAGGTTGGAGCGACCAGCATAGCCGGGGTTCATGGTTATAAAGATGGCCATCTCAGGGCTCACCTTCACTTGTTTGTTCAGCAGCTCAGTGGTGACTTGAGCACCTAAAACAACAACAACAACAGAAAAAGATACAATGTCTGCTGTAACATACGCAAACACACACACACACACACACACACACGCACGCACGCACTAATTGTCATGTTTGTAGAAATGTGGCTGTGGATTCAGAAGATAATCCTCTTTAATCACATCCACCAGCTTCACATGTCCTGCTCTGGAGTGCAGCAGAAATATGGTTTTGTCGATAAAAGAAAAAGATCGCTGGGTCACTTCAATTTATTCTTCTCATTAAGATCTTCTTTTGGTTTTTATCATAAAGAGCACTAATAAGAGTAAACTAGATTTACGGTGTAGTTGAGTGGTAGTTGTAGTGTACATACTGCGGTCACGGTTGGGGTTGCTGTGCTCCCTCAGGGCCACCTGAATGTACTGAACCTGCTGAGAAACGGCCGACAGCATCCTCTCCTCCAGTCTGTTAAACTCATCAAAGCAGCCCCAGGCACCAACCTGACACAATCCTACAAAGATACGCCCCATGGCCTAACAGGACACAACACAGCAGGACATTACTCATCATCTAAAGCACAAACATCTGAGACCAGGACGCCATGGAATTATTATAACCCAACTACATATTCTTCAGCTCACATTCAAGTCCATACCTGGAAATCAAAGGTCTCATCACAGTTGAAGACCAGGACAAAGCGTCCAAGTTGGTGGCCAAGAGCCTTGACGGACTCGGTCTTCCCTGTGCCTGCAGGACCTGGTGGACCGAGCAGGAAATAGAAGAGAGAATGAAAATAATATTTTAAACAAAGCCAAGTGATCACACGTGCCCACACACGCACACGTGCGCACGCTGCACCATCACTCATTTAAAATGCACTACTTGACTCGTGTAATGAGAAAAAGAGGACCTCATCTGAACCTACCGAAAGGAGATCCTCCCAAACGAGCCTCCAGAGCCTGAGTCATGGTGAGGTAGCACCTGTCTGTCAGAGGGGTCTGCACCAGCTTCTCCTGCACACCCAGGTACTCAAAGCCATAGTTGAATTTGGCATTGGCCATCTGAATGGAGAGCTGCTGCAGCACATCAGTCTGCTTGGGGTCAAAGTAGAAGCGCATCTGGCTCAGCCACTCGAAGGACTTGGAGTTATCGATCTTGTTCTTGATGAGGGTTCTGGTCACGTCCCTTTGGTGCACGAGCTCAGTGATCTAAACACAGGAACGTTCAGCATCACCAACATGCAGCAGAATCTTACAGGATTCTAAAAGGAAAGATTATCAGTGTACAGCAGGTTCTGACCAGGTGCTCCAGCTTCTTGCGGCGAATAGGAGGCTGCTCCATCAGCACCGTGTCAGCCAGCAGGTTCAGGGTGGCTTCCACATTAGTCAGCACAGCCTGTAGAGGAGCCATGTTGTCTCCACCTGCAATGGTTACCAGTGCGTTCTCCACATTCTCAGACCAGTCAATCTGAGTGGACAGAACCACCAGCTGCGCCTGGAAGAGCCGACACACACAGTTTTAGGTACACAGAAGGTTCTGTTCAACTACTGAAACCATGTTCTCCATTTTTTTGTACAGACTGTGAGAATAGAAATATCAACATCTTCATCCATTTACACTCCTCATTAAAGAAAAGTCCTCCACTCTCACTGATGATCTGTTTATTATTATCCTTTTTTCTGATTCTTTTTATAATAATCCATAACAGAAGCTCTCACTCTGAGCAGAACACATGAAACCCAATAAGCCGGTACTGTTTCTGTTACCTGGTATCTGTCGATCCAGTTGATGTAGGTGCTCAGATCGATGGCGGTGCCCTTGTTAAACGCTCCCACCTCCGTTACTGATTCAGCCAACAGCTTGGCCAGAGTGACCCTCATTTCCTTCTCGACCAGCGTCAGCCACTCATTAATCTTCGGGTGATCAGTGATGGACACAGGGGTCTTATAGAAAACCTAAAGCACATCACAGTTTCATTACAAACACTGTTTAATGCACGAGTGCACATTCATCACACTTTAGATCTTCACATGGCTGGAAAACAACAAAAGATTATCAAAATAGAATAATAAATTCATCACACACCAAAAAACACAAAAAAACAGAACAATGAAGACAAAGAAGTTTTCGCTCACCTCCTCTCCCTCTCGAGAGGAGATCCCCAGGACCTCAGTGTTATCTTCATTCAGCAGAATACTGGCCACTCCAGCAAACATCTTTTTGAAGTGCTTCTGCAGTTTGGCCACATTCTTGCTGTTGCCAATAATCTCAAGAAGATCCTCATCTCCAACAAAATAAAACCTAAACACACACAACACCTTTATTACACACTTAATATAAACACCGTGTCATCACAACCTAACCCAAGATCATCCAACCTGGGGAAGGACGAGCGTTCTCGTTCCAGATATTCTCCTAGAGCCTTCTGGATCTTTCCCAGAAGGTCTGCCAGCCTCTCGAGTGATCTCTGAACACCCTGGATGTTAAGGACATCCATTACCAGTGGAGACTTGGTGACCTTCTTCATCAGAGCCAGGAACTCTGTGCTAATGCTACAATAACACACACACACACACACACACACACACACAGACACACACACTCACGGTTAAGTCACAATGTATAAAGGCTCACAGGCCACTCATGTATCTGTCCGCTTACCTCTGGAACCTCTGGGTCTCCACAGGAAGAAGATGTTTGATGTCTGCACTGCCGGTGAAAATGCCCTCCAGGTAAACCCAACGTCTCTGCACGTCTATCCAGACATCAAACAGAGCCATGATGCGGTTCAGCTTATCTTCCCAGCTCAGAGCATCTTCTTCAAACACCTACAAAAACACACAAGTCTTATTCCTACACCAAACTTTCTCCTGATTCCTGGAATCTTTGGGAAGCTACAGGAACATGAGATGTTCTACAGTATAGTAACTCATTTAGAAGCATTTAAAATATTTAAAAGGTGGCTTTAAATGGTTTTGAAACAAGAACATTTCATGTCTAGTGGACATCTTGGCTTTGTGGATCATCATGCATGTTCTCTTTTGTGCTTCATTTTACAGACTTCATGAATGTTCTCCAACAAGATCCTTCAGATTGAACATTTCTACAGCAGCAGAACCTGCAATTTCTCCAAAATACACACAAAACCTACAACTAAATTAAATGGCTTTAAAAATAAACCCCTTCCACCTTGTAGTATGGAGACAGCTTCATGGCAGACACGCTGTTGATATGCTCCTTGACTTTGTTGAAGAGATCATCCCATCCCCGAATCAGACGACACTTGTTTTGGTAGTTAACCAGGTCAAGCTCATAGGAATTCCAGACTTCCCGAATCTGAGGAGTATAAAGTAAAGGAGTGAAATTATTTCTGAATGTAGGCACGAGTTACTGTTAGGATCATCACAATAAAGTCAAGAACTCCAGACCTGTTTGAGGAACTCTTCAAGAGCCATTTCTCCCTGTGCCACCAACAGTACGTCCTTCACCACCATTTCATTCTTCTGCAAGTCCACGTCCCAGATCTGCCCCAGGGTTAACTCAGACAGAACCCAGTTAACATGCAGACGCTTCATCAGCTGCTTCCAGTGACGGTCTTTAAGAGCTTCTGATTTCAGCTCGATCACCAACATGTTCACCTGCAGATCCACACATTTCATTTAGCTTGGAGAAGATCACAGGGAAAATCATATGTTAGATCTGTCCTTATAAATAAATCAGTAGAACCTTCATGTAGCCTTTGAGGAGCCTCTGAACATATTCATAAGAAGCATACTGTCTGAGACGTGCTGGGAAGTTCTTCAGCTGGTTCAGAAGACCATCCAAGCTTTGACGCAGCTACAGAAATAAAAGAATCTTAAATGAAGAAGAGAATTCGAGTATCTCTTAAAACATGATGATGATGATGATCTGATCGTACCTTGCGTGGTTGCACAGACACCCATGGTTGTTCCTTCATTTGATCAATTTGCTCCCAGACCTTGGAGAGCTCTGACCACACACCCTTCAGGTCCTGCAACTCCTCCAGTGCAACCTACAACAACAAAGACACTGCTCTTAGGGGTGTACATAGTTTCTCACACACACACACACACACACACACACACACACACACGTAATAAAACCCATACCTGCACTCTCTCCTCACTGCCACTCAGAAGGCCAGTGTCTGTTAACTCCAGCGCCTCCTTCGCCTTCGCACACTTCTCCCTGTCGTCCTTCAGTCGCCCAAACTTGCCTTCATAGATGGTGAGGGACTGTAGGGCTTCTTCTGGACGAAGGTTGCCCTAAAAGATATGGAAAAGTTATTTCTACAGATAAAAATGGGCTGGAAACCTGCAAACAATCTCCACATCTCCTTAACTTACAGCTACTGGTTTGGTCTTCTCCCAGTCTGTGAGTAGATCTGAGGTGCGGTTCTCTACAGCACGGTCTTCCTGGACGATCTTCATCTGTAAGTTAGCCACCTGCTGCTGGATGGCAGTATCCTTACGTTTCATGATATCACTGAAAGCTCCCCATTCTCCTTCGATGTTATCGATGTACAGCCAAGACGGAGGAAACTGGAAGCGCTGTTTCTCCAGGAGACGCTGCCCGTTGCGGAACAGCTGAAGGACACGAAGCAGAAGTTACGTCTCGCTGAAGATAAACCAGAACTATGAAGAGTGAAATCTGCACTGATACCTACATCAACTTGCTTTTCAAACTGCTTGATTTTCCGCTTGAGGGCTTGAACATAAGTAATGAAAGTTACAGCATCAGAAGTGCTGGCCGTGTCCACCGAATGCTGCTCGAGCTCCTGACGTGACTGAAACGTTCCAGAAATAAACAAACAAAATCATTTTAACAGTAAAAACATCATTATTACAAAACAACGATTTAAAATTCAACAATCTCTTATACCTTGGAAATCTGGGAGTGGAAGTCCTGCATGTTTTGGCCCAACATCTGTCCAAACTTACTGAGAACCTCCTTATGCCAGGAGTCATACTTCAGGTTGACCTTCGACTGGACCTACATCACATCACATCACATCATATCATCTCCACATCACCACATAATCATCATCACACCACCACATCACCACATCATTTCCATGTCATCATCATCACACCATCACCACATCATCTCCACGTCATCATCTCCACATCATCACACCATCACCACATCATCTCCACGTCATCATCTCCACATCATCACACCATCACCACATCATCTCCACGTCATCATCTCCACATCATCACACCATCATCACATCATCTCCACGTCATCATCTCCACATCTCCACGTCATCATCTCCACATCACATCACCACATCATTACACCATCACCACATCATCTCCATGTCATCATCATCACACCACCACATCACATCACACATGGTTGTGTATAGCTGTGTATGGTTGTGTGTATGGTTGTGTGTATGGTTGTGTGTATGGTTGTGTGTATGGTTGTGTGTATGGTTGTGTGTATGGTTGTGTGTATGGTTGTGTGTATGGTTGTGTATTATTGTGCTTAGTTGTGTATTATTGTTACAGTTGTGTATGGTTGCGTGTATGGTTGTGTGTATAGTTGTGTGTATGGTTGTGTATTATTGTTACAGTTGTGTATGGTTGATGCGGATGACTTACTTTTCCATAGTCAATGATCACAGGGCCAAACTCCTTCCTGGTTTCAGCGTTGTCGAAGGTTCCTCTAGCTTTCCGGATCTGCACCAATAACGCCTGCCACTTATTCAGGTCTTCTCCTAGACGGTTATAGATGTTCTCAGGCTGCATATCCCACAAACACTGGTACTGCAGCCAAACCTGAGATCACAGAGTAGAAGAACATGAGGGGGATCTGTCCCAGCTGAGATTTACAGTATAAAACTGACCAGAGATCTGAAGGTGCATTACCTTCACATACTGCTCCACCTCAGAGACATTTCCTTTGACAGCATTGTAGGCCTCTTCCAGAGCTGCTGGGCCATCAGGCATTCTGGTCAAAGCATTCCTGTAGAACTTCTCCTCCTCAGACAACTCAATGTGGACACCAACCTGTGCACAGAGAAACTTAGCCTCTAGTTTGTGCAAACAGAAAAAAAAAAAAAGCAGCAGAAAAAGTCACTACACAGACCTGGTATCTTTGACTCTGGATCCTTGGTAGAGACAGAATGACCATCTTCCAGGCAAACATCTCTTGGTAGAGTTTATAACGACAGTCTTCAATAGGAGGGTTCAGGTATATGACCTGGTTTGTAATCCTGAGCTCATGGACCACATTCTGTACAGTCACAAATATTACAACATGAACATTACAACATGCTTCAAAAAATCCAATCCAATACATTTTCCATGTCCTTCACTAAAATTTGCCCCACCTTGATCTTTGGTTCTCCACCAGGCTTATGGCTGACTTGTGGAGCTTCAGTGTCCATGTCCACATCAGCTTTGTCCTCCATTTGACCTCTAAGTACCTGTGTCCACGCCCTTAAACCAGCCTGCAGACGAACTCCCAAAATCCGTTCGATCTGCAGGATAATGAACATCTCCCTGATTCTTTGCAGGAGATCCACCAGATAAAGAACATGCTCCATAAGACACCTACACAAAACTTACCTCAATGTCCAGTTTGTTCACCCAAATGGGCAAGTTGGAGTAGGAGTGCAGATTGAGGTCATCGACAGCCTTCTGAACACGGCTGAGGATCTCTGAGAAGGTCTTATGATCGTACATGCAAGTCTCAAGAGAGCGGACCTCCAAGTCAATTTTCTCTTCAATCAACAGAAGATCGTCGACCTGAGAAGTAAAACATCACAGCACATTGAACATCTTTATTTCACCTCTTCATGTAAGGAAAGATTTCTTCTTCTTCTCCAAAGAAAGAACAAACCTTCTCTTGGAAATTGAAGACAGTTTCTGCCAGACGCTGAACGTAGGGGTCGAGTTTGTACGACTCCCATACCAGAGCAATTCCCTCAGTAACCAGGGCTTGAACTTCTCTCTTCAAACCCGCCACCAGGGGGGCGATAGAGATCCTCTCCTCCACCTTTTCACAGGTGCGCTCGTAGGTACGCACACTCTCGATGAGGGAGATGGCGAACGGGTACAGCTGGTTGGCTTGGTGAGCTTTGTTGACGATGGCCAGGGGGACGCGGAAGCTGAGCCACTTCAGGTTCCGGACCTCTTTAGACAGAGTGATGATCTCGGGTAAGAAGTTCACCTTCAGCTTCAGGACGGTGCCGGTGCGCCCGCGGGCACGGCTGCTCTCTATGGTGAAGATGCGTCCCGAGACGCCGAGGTTGCGCTGCTGTACTTTACGAGCCCAGTCATCGAAGATCTCCTGGGTGTTGAGTTTGGCACGGAAGCTGTCTCCATCCTGCTTCAGCTTCAGCCCCTCCACGTGGTTCTCCCAACCCTTACCCAGAACGTCCTCCACACGTTTCATGTACGCGGTCAGCTGCCGGTCAATCTGCTTGGCCCAGATGATGGACCCTGAAACGGGGGGCAGGTCGCGCACGTGACTCATCTTACAGGACTGGCTTTGTGGGTACTGCACTTTAAACTTGTCATGCAACGACTCGATGTCGTCCTTCACACGCTGGATCAGTTGGGTCTGATATTCTCGTATGGCTCCTCGGATGTGTGGACGCACGAAGAGAGCATTGAAGCGGGAGAAGATGCGGAACATCTCGTTAGCGTTCTTAGCGGTGCCCAGCTGGTCACGAAGACGAGCGGTGATGCGGGTCTCGACGCGATCGATGCGCTCGTCGTAACGCTTCATCGCAGCTTCCCAGGCCTCCATCCCCTCCTTCGAGACGTCCAATCCATCAACCTCCTTTACATTTTCATAAGCCAAGTTCACCTCCTCAATAGCATTAGCATCTGCAGCGTCAAAGAGAACTTCTGCCACTTTCATATCAGGAGGTTCTACAGCTTCACTCTGGCCATGCTGTGGGACAGCAGACACCTACACAAACAATCATCAATACCAATTAATAACCACAGACGAGTCCATAAACACAGGGAAATAAAGAGGAGGAGATATTAACGGAACCTGAGGTCTCAGTACACGGACGATTACAGCTCTCAGCTGCTCATGCTGTCTCCTGAAACGCCTCATGTGATCCAAGCGAGACTGCAGTTTGCGATGAGCAGGACTGAGACGCCACACCATCTTCAGATTCTCTTCCCGCTTCCTCTTAACAATATCTCGAAGAAGAACCTGAAGTTTTTCATACTCATCTTCCCAGGTCTGGAAAACCTCGAAACAAGCGACCATCACCTAAAACGAGAAGGAGGAGTCATCGACACCAGAGCGAGCAGAACACCGAGACCAGCGTGAGAACAGGCACGCTAAAGATCTCTACCTTCTCAAATTCTTCATAAGCCACATGCATGAGTTTCCGAGTCCCCAGAACTTTCAGGAGCTGCGCACTGAGGTCACGGGAGATGGCCTCAACCAGGCGCAGGGCACGCTGAATAGGATACTTCGTGTTTCGGATCTTACGAAGATGCGTAAAAATGGCAACCAGAGCCTGACGAATCTTATCCAGCTCAGTGGCTGAGAGCAGGTCATTGAGTGGGAAGTCCTTCATCAGAGGGTTATAATCATTCACCGTCTCCACAGCCTGCTTCAGACCTGAGGAGGAACCAGAAAACCATCATGTTCTTCAAAACAATCAGAGACGGTAGTGAATCGTAATCAGCGTCACATCAACAAAAACTCACACCAAGAAAAAAGAAAAGAAAAAAGTCTGGATTAAATAAAATCATGAATCATTTATGATTAAAGTTTAGTAAAGTAGTGAAAGTTCACCAGTGTCCGTGTCGAAGCTGACAGTAGCATGGAAACGTTTGCCGTGTTTAAGAATGTCCAAGGTGAGCAGCACTTCTGGAGACTCTCTCTTCTCCTGGATGCGATTGAGGGCACGCTCAAGGTTCAGCCAAAAGCTGATCTCCTGCAGGGCCGTTCCTGAGGCAGGGTCTCGATCCAGTTTAGTCACCTACAGCACAAACAGTCAATTACACACAGATACAAACATCATCCCTGAGCACCAGAAACAAGGCAGAACTTGTGAGGAGAATATATCCACCTTCTGAATTTCGCGAATCCAGCGATTAACCCCTGACTGAAGCTGGTTCAGGAACGTGGGATCCTCCACTTTATCTCCAAAGTCAGTAACCTTGGGCTTTTCTCCTCGTTCATAGCACTGCTTTGCAATGTTCGAAATGGTGGGATGGATCAGAAGGCTGATCTCTGGAATCTCAATGTTCTGCTGAAGGTGTAACAGACCCATTTCAAGCTCTGCAATCTTCTTCTCCACAGAAGGAGCCATCTTATCTCCATCCCTAAATCAGGAAAAAAATTAATAAATCACAGGGTTGAGGAAGAGAAATAACAGATCCTCCATCAAACACTGTGTATGAGCATCAGAGCTCTGTTCATCTGAGATCCTTCACCATCCTGGTCCTACCTGTCAGCTTTACCCGACTCGCGGATGTAAGACTTGAAGAAGGGAGCGACAGCGTTACAGATGAAAGAGTGCAAGGTCTCATATGGAGAATCTTCACTTAGAGTCAGAACCCGAACTTGTGTTGAAATGGGTTTATCAGCATCGATGACTCCAGTCCTCTTAATGAACGCGAGACTGAGAACAGACACATGAAACAGTTACTCACTGACTTCTTTTACTTTATACTGACTTTATACACCTCCAAGTAGCACCAGCTCCACCCCGCCCCACCCGGCACCCACCAGCTCCACCCGGCTCCAACCCGCCCCACCTGGCACCCACCAGCTCCACCCGGCACCCACCAGCTCCAACCCGCCCCACCCGGCACCCACCAGCTCCACCCCGCTCCACCCGGCACCCACCAGCTCCACCCGCCCGCCCCACCCGGCACCCACCAGCTCCACCCGGCACCCACCAGCTCCACCCAGCACCACCCGGCCCCACCCCGCCCCACCCGCACCCACCAGCTCCACCGGCTCCACCCGGCACCCACCAGCTCCACCCAGCACCACCCGGCCCCACCCCGCCCCACCCGGCACCCACCAGCTCCACCGGCTCCACCCGCACCCACCAGCTCCACCCAGCACCACCCGGCCCCACCCCGCTCCACGTTACCTGTTGGACTTGATGCCATAATGGATATCAATATTAATGTTGTAGGAAATACACTCCTTCTCCTCCTCTCCTTCATCTCCAACATCCTCTGAAAAACACATTCAAAGTATGTACTTTAATAAGCAAGTCGTTTTCTGACACGTTTTAATTATAAACGTCTTCCTGTGACGTGTGATTCAGCTTCCAGGTAGAAAATGTTCTGCAGCTCAGCTCTGTCACTGATCCCATCACTAGAACATGAGCTTCTATGGGTGACTGAGGTGAAGAAGCACTGTCTCTGCAAAGATCAGAGAACATCTAACACACACACACACACACACACACACACACACACACACTTTCTCCTAAAAACAGTTCTGTGTTTCAGTAAACACTTCTGCCTGCAGGTTAGTGAACATGTGAGGCCACGTGCAGTCACCAGTCTGCATTCATACACAACAACAAGCGTCCGAGGAACAACTTCAGCTCCACACACACACACACACACACACACACACACACACACACACACACACACTATTCACATGCTATTCCTGCTCTTTTCATTTCACTGCTCACAAGTGAACATGTAAATCACGAGTGTGTGTGAATCAGGTGCCATGTGTGTAAGCTTATGAATACCGTGAATTCACCAGGATATAAACACTGACGGTCGACCGATTAATCGTCACATCGCTGGAACTATCGGCAAAAACCCATACCGTCAGTTTTACTGCCTTCCGGTCCGCTGTGATTGAGAGCGGCCTCTAGTGGCCAATCACTGACCAGCACTATATTTATAATTTATAACGGGAGAAGCCGAAAGAAAGAAAGAAATCATAAGATTTATTTATTTATATATTCGTTTATTTTATTTACTATTTTCATGATTCAGAATCAGAATTGTTTAATTGTTTATAATAAGGTTCAATAATATTTTACATGGAGTTTTTGTTTATTAATCGGTTATCGATCGACCTCTGAAGAACACACTCCAGGTGTGGCCTTGAACCACCAAGATCTCATCATTAACTTACCACCACACACACACACACACACACACACACACACACACACACACACACACAACAGAGGGTTTATTTTAAACATATTCCATGAGTTTCTTGGTGAGGAGCAGTGAGGTGGTGCTGGACACATGGACACACCCGTCTCTCCAGCTCAATGTTCTCCTCAGCCGCAGTGCAGGAGATTCTCTTCTCTACCACAACAACCCCATTAGATGCACCATATTCCACTGTATAGTGAACATGTGAATTGTGAGGAACCTGGTTGATACTGCAGACACACTGGTGTGGTGGTCATTAGGACAGCCTGAGGCAGGTACAGTGTGTGTGTGTGTGTGTGTGTGTGTGCGCGCTGAGCTCTTTGTCTGTAGTGAAGATGAGCTTCCTGATGGACTCCACGCAGTTCTCACTGCAGCAGAATAAAGAGCCGCAGAGCTGCTGCACTACACCGCCCATGGAGCTGACAGGTGTATCTACACAAGAGAAGATCTCCAGCTTCTCCACCTCATGTGATCTAAATGTTCACCTGCTCTCCACCTGCTCCTCAACACTTCGCGCACCAAAAGCGGAAATTGTGTAAAGAAACCTGAACAGACCTTTCAGAGAGCTCCGCTCCACCAGAATGGTGTGAACTTGAGGATCTGACAGGAATTTCCTCATCTGCTCCACGGAGCTTTTCTCCTCCAGGGCGGTTTCCAGTGAGGCCGGAACATCGCCGCCATCTTCTAACAGCAGCGGCACCAGTTTGCGGATGTGTTTCTGCAGAACTGAGGTATCAGCAACCGTCTGCACTGCAGCAGAAACCTCCATAGTACCTCCACTGTCGTCTCCTCCACCGTCCGACATCTCCTGGTCTGAGAGAACCTCCTACAGAGCTTTATTTTCGCTATTAGACCTGCCGTGTGAGGAACTTCGCCACATCAGCGTCCTACCCCAGACAACCAGACATATATGTAGACTCGGCCCGTCCCGTGACTTTGCTGAGATGCATTCTGGGACTTGTAGTACTGCTTTAGGGTAAACAAACGTCTGTTGAAGAAAAATAAACTACATTACCCAAAAACCATTTCAACGATAACCACACCCATTCTGTATTACTGCAGTGACTGCGGCTCAAGCCATTGTGCGTAGTATAAGAGCCCGAGGAACCTCCCTGAGAACTTCATCAGGAGGACGAGGAGGATCTTCACCGCCTCAGTCTCATAACATTGTTCATGTTGATCATCAGGAAAAGCCTCTGAGACACAAAATGTGTCCATTCTAGATTCAGTAGGAATAAATCCGAATGTTATCTTAATACTAACATCTGGATTAAATATTTACAACATAATCAGAGTTGCACAGTCTGAGGTTTTTTTCAGATCATTACCTCATCCTCTAAAATCTGCCTCAGTCATTGTTTGGGCAATTTGCCATAATAGGAGTTTCATCAGTAATCTTCAGGAGTGACCTCACAGAGGCTTTCAGACAGAATGGAAGGAGAGTCACCTGAGCTCTAGAAAAGCTCTTCAGCATATTTCTCCTCCCTCATAGAAAAGATCAAGCAGAACCCTAGATTTTTATTCTGTACTGCAGTAGAATGAACAGGAAATAAAACACATGCACACCAACAACAGGTAGTGAAGATTTCATGAACTTTATCAATCACAATCTGATAAATAACTTCATTTTACTGCTATTTGAAAGAGTCCATTCATCAGAATCTTCTAATAACTTGTGCATCAGATCCTTCACCTACACGTTTCTCTAAACTGAACCTGTTTTAAACTCTTCCATTAGCACTGGTTTTGTACCTAAATCCTTCAAACTGCAGTTATCAACCCCCTAATTAAGAAACCTGACCTTCACCCTGTCAGCTGTCCAACTACAGTCCAATATCAAACCTCCCCTTTATCTCCAAGATTCTAGAAAAGGTTGTAGCACAGCAGTTCTGCTCACATCTACTGAGGAACAACATTTATGAAATGTATCAGTCAGGATTTCGGCCTCATCATAGCACAGAGACGGCGCTAGTTAAGGTGCTAAATGACTGTTATTGGCCTCTGATCAGGGTTTTGTCTCCTTACTTGTTTTGCTCGACCTCAGTGCAGCTTTTCACACCATTGATCATCATCTCCTGCTTGCTGGACTGGAGAACGTTGTTGGAATAAAGGGAACAGCTCTCTCCTGGCTCAGGTCTTATCTGACTGATCAGTTTGTTGATGTTGAGTGATGATGGTGAGGTTTCCACATGCTCTGAGGTAAAGTTTGGTGTTCCACGGGGACGTCAGTCTATTTGCCTGTATATTTATTTCAGGTTTTTTTTACATTCTGGTGTTTACATTCTGGTGTTTACATTCTGGTGTTTTTGGGCCGTTTTGCAGAGACATATATTTATAGGATTTGCAGCAGTTAGCAGTCTGATGTACTGATGTTTATATTTGGGGCAGTAGATGTTTTGGGGGATATTATATATTTTATAGTTGGTTGTATTTCAAACCTCTTTAAAAGTGATGTCTGTGGACGTTCACAGTTCAGGGGTCATTTTGGTGATTTAACAGTCAGGGGTTTATATTTATCTTTGTGTTTGGGGGAATATTATTTGAGTTTGGGCATTTAAAGTTTACAGAAGTGTTTTTTTGTTCAGTGTAATCAGCAGTCAGGTTGGAACAGTGTGGGGCAGTTAGAGGCCATGATGTTGTAGATATATGGTCTGGGGCATGAAGCTTTGGGAGGTTTAAGGTACAGTATTATCAACATGGCTGTTTGGTTTGGTGTTTGTGCTCATATTTATCAGAAAAATGAAAGAATACATGAGTTAATCGAGTTGGAGGAAAATCTCCTGCAGCATATTTCAGATCTGAAAGTCCAGAGGCTGCTGGAGATGCAGGTCCATGCTGTTCCTCACAAATCCTGTGTGTTCCTACAGAGAACCATGAACATTACCGCTGATCTGATTCACTTCATAACATCACCACTGTCTCAGGTGCACAGAAACCCCAAATGGAATGAGACGTTTCTTCAAAATGCGACGTGTGATGTCACGTGTTGTACTGACGGATCTTCACTCCAGTGCTCGGCGTGTCTCCCCCCAGCACACAGTCAGGAGTAAACCTCCACATTTTGCTCCACGACGTGGGTCGGTGTCGTGGTTCATTTTCTCAGCGCGTGCATCAGTGACGATTCATGTGCGCGCATGCCGCCATCTTGCACACGCGCAGTGCACAGCGCTCCCGCGCATCTCCGGGGCACGAGCTCCGTCCGCTCGGTCCGCGCGCTTCCCCCGCGAGCGCTCCGTCACGCCGGTCAAGTGCGCGAGCGCGCGCTCCCGCGGAGCGTTGACGTCGGCGGAGGCCGCTGGATGTGGCGCAGCGCGCGCGCGTCTCGCGTCACCCCCCCATGAAGAGCAGGATTCAGAGAAACGTGTAGCAGTGATGCGAGAAACATCATGACGCTCCTACATCCGTGACCTGGTTTTCTCCATGCCGCCATTGCCTCTCCTCTCGCCCTGGTGATGATGTGTGGATGAGGGAGGTTCCTCTTTCCAGTCTCCGGCCTGGTCTCCTGGTCTCCATTCCACTTCCTGGAAGACGGTGAAGATGCCATGATCGCCTGCACGCGCTAGATGATACGGGAGCTCTGGAGCTGAAGATGTTCATGTGTGCTTCTCTGGATCTCACAGTGAACTGCTTGGTTTAGGAGACTATGAGGAGCGTATGAGGAATAAATGCAGAAGGCGCTCATGTGTGCACTAAAGCCGATGATCTCCTGCAGCTCTGCGTGATCTGCTTCGGCAAACCCTGCGCGCGTGCCGTGCTGCTCATCGCCCGTGCGGCGTGGAGGCCGTGTCTACTGCAGGACTGGACATGAACATAGTTCCGTGAAGATGGAGGCAGGTTCTGCTCTGCTCTGGCTGCTAGCTGTGTTCCTGCAGGACATCCACTGCCAGGGAGTGTACGGTGAGAATACACACTCCTCTGCAGTGCACTGTGACCTTGTGCTCAACACATCCACTGAGAACTTCAGCTGCTGGTCCCAGCTTTGATGATGATGATGATGATGATGATTATTATTATTATTAGTAACACAAACATAATCATGAATATTCATCTGGCTGTAAATGTGTTCTTATTTAAATGTATTTTGATGATGTGGTCAAAATCAGCAGCACTAATGAAGGCCTATAGATGTATTTCACTTCCAATGGAGCTTCATCATTTACATTCTGCAGCAGGTTCTGGAGACTGGTTCTGTATTGTCTGACTATGGGCCTGCTTACATGGTATGGCTAAAGGTTCGTGGACACCTGAGCATAAGATTTGCTATGTGCTTTTTGAACATCTCATTTAACATTTAGTCTAATTTGTTGTTATAATGAGCTCCACTTGTCTGAGATGTTCCACTAGATGTTGGAGTGTGTTTGTGGAGATTCATTTAGCTACAAGGATGTTAGTAAAGTCTGGTAGTGATGTAGGTGAGAAGGTGAAGAGGTCTGGGGTGCAGTCAGCATTCACATTCATCTTAAAAGTGTTTAATAGGCTTAAAGCTCTATAGCAGGAGATCTTCCACTCTAACCCACAATAAGTAGATCTTCATGAAGCTGGTTTTGTGCACAGGAGCATTGTCATGCTGGAACAGGTTCGGGTCTCCTAGTTCAAGTGAGGGCAACATTTCATGTAAAATAGATAAATCACAATCGCATCCACAGACAGACAGACAGACAGACAGACAGACAGACATTAAATGACACTTTATTTATTAGGGGTGGTCTTTGTTTTTTCAAATTAAAGAAAATATAGACCAAAGGTTTTGACCAAAATAAGAAAGGTTAGGGTTTCCTTTAGGTAACCCTAACACCAAGCCCTAACACTAAGGGTTAGGTTAGGTTTGGGGTTAGGGTTAAGTTTGGGTTAGGGTTAAGTTAGGGTTAGGGTTAGGTTTGGGGTTAGGGTTAAGTTAGGGTTAGGTTTGGGGTTAGGGTTAAGTTAGGGGTAGGGTTAGGTTTGGGGTTAGGGTTAGGTTTGGGGTTAGGGTTAATTTAGGGTTAGGTTTGAGGTTAGGGTTAGGTTTGGGGTTAGGGTTAAGTTTGGGGTTAGGGCTAGGGTTAGGTTTGGGGTTAGGGTTAAGTTAGGGTTAGGTTTGAGGTTAGGGCTAGGTTTGGGGTTAGGGTTAAGTCAGGGTTAGGGTTAGGTTTGAGGTTAGGGTTAGGTTTGAGGTTAGGGTTAAGTTTGGGGTTAGGGTTAAGTTTAAGTTTGGGGTTAGGGTTAAGTTTGGGTTGGGTTTGGGGTTAGGGTTAGGTTTGGGGTTAGGGTTAGGTTTGGGGTTAGGTTTGAGGTTAGGGTTAGGTTTGAGGTTAGGGTTAGGTTTGAGGTTAGGGTTAAGTTTGGGGTTAGGGTTAGGTTTGGGGTTAGGGTTAAGTTAGGGTTAGGCTTGAGGTTAGGGTTAGGTTTGGGGTTAGGGTTAAGTCAGGGTCAGGGTTAGGTTTGGGGTTAGGGTTAGGTTTGAGGTTAGGCCAGGTTTGGGGTTAGGGTTAAGTTAGGTTAGGGTTAGGTTTGAGGTTAGGGTTAGGTTTGGGGTTAGGGTTAAGTTAGGGTTAGGTTGGGGTTAGGTTAGGTTTGGGGTTAGGGTTAAGTTAGGGTTAGGTTTGAGGTTAGGGTTAGGGTTAGGGTTAGGGTTAAGTCAGGGTTAGGGTTAGGTTTGGGGTTAGGGTTAGGTTTGAGGTTAGGTTGGGGTTAGGTTAGGCCAGGTTTGGGGTTAGGGTTAAGTCAGGGTTAGGGTTAGGTTTGGGGTTAGGTTTGAGGTTAGGGTTAGGGTTAGTTTGGGGTTAGGTTAGGCCAGGCCTGAGGCCAGGCCAGGTTAGGGTTAGGTTTGAGGTTAGGGTTAGTTTGGGGTTAGGGTTAGGTTTGGGGTTAGGGTTAAGTTAGGGTTAGGCTTGAGGTTAGGGTTAGGTTAGGGTTAAGTTAGGGTTAAGTCAGGGTCAGGGTTAGGTTTGGGGTTAGGGTTAAGTTTGGGGTTAGGTTTGAGGTTGGGGTTAGGTTTGAGTTAGGGTTAGGGTTAGGTTTGGGGTTAGGGTTGGGTTTGAGGTTAGGGTTAAGTTTGGGGTTAGGGTTAAGTTTGGGGTTAGGGTTAAGTTTGGGTTGGGTTAAGTTAGGGTTAGGGTTAGGTTTGAGGTTAGGGTAAGGTTTGAGGTTAGGGTTAGGGTTAAGTTAGGGTTAAGTTTGGGGTAAGGGTTAGGTTTGAGGTTAGGGTTAGGGTTAAGTTAGGGTTAGGTTTGAGGTTAGGGTTAAGTTAGGGTTAAGTTAGGGTTAGGTTGAGGTTAGGGTTAGGGTTAAGTTAGGGTTAGGTTTGAGGTTAGGGTTAGGTTTGAGGTTAGGGTTAAGTTAGGGTTAAGTTTGGGGTTAGGGTTAGGTTTGAGGTTAGGGTTAGGGTTAGTTAGGGTTAGGTTTGAGGTTAGGGTTAGGTTTGAGGTTAGGGTTAGGTTTGGGGTTAGGTTAAGTTAGGGTTAGGTTTGGGGTTAGGGTTAAGTTAGGGTTAGGTTAGGCCAGGTTGAGGTTAGGGTTAGGTTGAGGTTAGGGTTAGGGTTGAGGTTAGGGTTAGGGTTAGGTTAGGGTTAGTTTGGGGTTAGGGTTAAGTTTGGGGTTAGGTTTGAGGTTAGGGTTAGGTTTGAGGTTAGGTTAGGTTTGAGGTTAGGGTTAGGGTTAGGGTTAGGGTTAGGTTTGGGGTTAGGGTTAGGTTTGAGGTTAGGGTTAGGGTTAAGTTAGGGTTAGGTTTGGGGTTAGGGTTAGGTTTGAGGTTAGGGTTAAGTTAGGGTTAGGTTTGAGGTTAGGGTTAGGGTTAAGTTAGGGTTAGGTTTGGGGTTAGGGTTAGGTTTGGGTTGGGTGTTTACCTGCTTCTCCTGGTTCATTAATTAATGTGGCATCACAGCTTCAGAGCTCCAGTGTAGGATTTCTTGCCCCTCACACATGAAGCCACTGACACACCAACAACTATTTTCACACACATTAGAAAAGCCAAAAGACGACAGACACAAATAGAAATGCGCCGGGGGACAGAGGAGTCATCTGGCACACTTACCTTCACATTTAGGTTTTGTGAGCAGTCTGAGAACCTCCATCTTATTACTGCTCAGTACTGTGTTAAAATATTTCCTCAATACTTTTACCCTGTACTTTACATTTCACATTCGGTTTATTATACATATAATATTTTTATAACTTTGAGAAAGTTGGATGGAGTTTTACTGTGTGGAAAACCAAAGACACTGCAGGGTTTAATGGAGCTCGAGTCTGCAGTATGAAATGTCAGTGATATCAGTAACTGAAGCTCTCAGATTCATCACTTGTCCAGTTTGTGAAGTGCAAACTATAAACAAATTAACATTTATTATGATGTTTTTAGATTGTCCACGTCTTTCCGTCTGTCCACCCACATGACTGACTGTCCAAGATTCTCATTAAGTTAATATCTCAAGCAGGAGCAATCGAATGTTTGAAGGATTTATTGGAAGCTGCAGATGACCTGATTAGATTTCAGGAATAACCCAAACATTCAAATAACATCTGAAATAGTTTTTCTTCAAAAGCTTCCTCCTTGTTAGAAGTTAAGGTTATAAGGTTTTTGGAACAAATGAGTAGCAGTAAGGACCAAACCTCCTGGCAGTGTTTGTGCCCAGTGACCTGTTAATGTCCAGTGGGAGGAATACTTTCATTTCTTCCACACTGCATATGCAGTGTTTTGTATTATAGCCACAGAAACAGTGCATTTATTTACTTTATAGTTTTGGAGTAAAATTGGATTGAAAGTCTGATTGTTCTGCTCCGTCTGTCATCACTCTGTAATTTGTGCAGCTCCTCCAAGTGTTCGTATCATTCACTCTGGTCACGCGTGTAATGTGGAGGAAGAGCGCTACACTGAGAGAGTGTATACGATCCGAGAGGGAGAGATGCTCGAGCTGACCTGCCTGGTCTCAGGACATCCACGACCTCAGGTGATCCTCTCTTCATGTCTAACCCACAACACCTGATCTGTCCAGGTTTCCTTTCACTCGCTAGACCAGATTTCTGCAAATAAGATCGTCTGAATGAAAACCTAAACAACTAAATTCATTCATACATCTTCAGTTATTTTTATCCAGGTCAGGGTCATGGTGGATCTGGAGCCCACGTTGGGGACACAAGGTGCGAGGTGAGAGAACTGACTCCGGATGGGACACCACTGCAGGACACCATGCACACACATGCAGACACACATTCATATCTAGTTGGAGTTCAGTCTGAGGTGGGAGGAAACCAGAGTACTCAGAGTAAACCTGAATCAAATGTTGTGAGAACATGCAGGAGTTCACACACAGCTCAGGATTACAGCAGGGACCCTGGAGCAGTGAGATGGAGAGAACACCTGCTGTGTCTGCTGAGAAGATCAATACATTAGAGGAGATTTTGCAGTAAATGACACCAATGCAATTATTCCAAACTTACAGCACTTCATATTAAATATGAAATATACTATTAAATATTATTCTGCATACGTTACTGACTGATTACACGTGGCAGGACCACAACTTCTATGCAGCGATGTTTATCTAAGATTGTTAGTTAATTATTGATTATTGGACTACAGATTACTGTTTGGCTCACTTTTCTTTCTTATCTGTATTTTATATGTAAATAGGATTACAGAAGATTATATTATGATGAGTTCAGAAATTTGCATATACAGTAAAGATTATTTAGTACGTATTTTTGTGATGAATTTGAATTAAATCTGTGATTTAATGATGATATGAAGTGAATCACTGGTTTAATTCTGGGTTATTGTTTGTGGATATTACTCAGCTTGTGTGTGTGGGTTTCCTCCTACCACCCAAAAAACACCGCTGGCAATTCAAAAGCACCTCCACTATAAGGCCAATAGTTTGTGGACACCCAGTTATCACTAATAAATAAATCTTTAAAAGCCCCATTCCAGATTTATTCCTCTCATGCTCTAGAAGAACATTCACATGTCTAAGAAGGCTTTTCACTGGATTTTGAAACATGACTGTGTATTTGTCCATTTCACTACAGAAGGCTTAGTGAGGTCAGGCACTGAGGTCCAGAGAGAAGACCTGGGATGCAGATAGCTTTCCATCTCAGCCAACATTCACAAACTTTGTGTTTACGGATGTGCCTTTTTTTATACAGAACATTGATATGCTAGAACATGTTCACCTGGCCCTTAGTTAGAGTGAAGATAGAGTGATGTTACAGGATACTCAGAGCTCCAATAGAATGATCTGCTTATTAGATTGAGGAACGTCCACGTGTGTGTTCATGTCATGCTGCAAATGCTTGGTGTCCCATCCAGTCTCCTGCACCGTGTATTCACACGTCAGGCTCCACGACCCGGAATAAAGAAGAATAAATGAATAAAGAAGAATAAATGAATAAATGGAAGAAAAAGAAATGTCTACCGTGATTATTGTCATATTGTAAATCTACACTTACAGTATGGAACAGATAAAGCAGTGGAAGACTGAATGAATGTACACAGATGTTTTTAGCAGATGTTCTGATTTCTTTACTTGTTGCATGCTGACACTTTCTTATTCTGATATATTGCTAATCCTGTATGTATGAACTTCTTCTTCTTCTTGTACTATTATAATCATTTCAGTTGTGTGAGTGTTTACGCACTGAAACTTCGATCCAGAAAAAGTCTTTACATTTATAACATTCGAACACAAACTTTATACTCTACTCACTACTAACTACTCCCTTCTCATCTCATTATTTACCTCAGTAGAAACAGAACGTCACGTGAAGCCATGGAAGAAAGACACGTCTGTGAGGGAAATGATCACGTGTGATACACAAAGATGTTTACTGCAGCGGTTATCATTAACAGAGCTAAAACTAACCCTAACCCTGTAATCCAGACTAAAACCCTATTCCAGAGAATAAAAGCTACATTGTGAATGTTGCTGCTGGTGAATTTGGTTCCGATGGTCATTTCTCCTGATGTTTATATGCAAAGTGAAATCTGTAAAATGTTGGACAAGTAAACACAAGCTGTAATAAATCTCCAGACAACGAACTCCAACACTGAGGGGTTTCAGTAACATGTTAGATATTATCTTATATCTTATATTTGAATGATTGTCAAATACACATTAAAAAAGTCTCAGAAAGTAAAACAATACTAAACTAAATACTAAACTAAATCTGTTGTGTGTAGAACGGAGGCTCCGACTGACACAACTGCAGTTCAGGCAGGTTTTACTGAAAGGTTTACAAACGAATCCAAAACATAATCCAAATGTCTGAGGGGCAGTCAGGCAGAGAGACGTGCGCTCACTAACGCCACCATCAGATCAAATGTGAGTTCAATATGGAGGTACATTACAGCAGCTTTTGAACGTGAGGCTGTTAAACACATGCTACAACAAATTCATTCAATAACAAAAATTATGTTGCTGGAGAAGCTCCGTTATTGGCATCGAGAGAAACAATCAGTACAAGAACACAAGAACTTCAGCACATTTAATATCAAGTGCATTAGTACTTTTACTGAAGTACAGGAAATTGTAGGCTTTGAGTGGATCAGTGTTATATGGTACATCCTTCTTCATGATGTTTATGATGTTATACTATTAAATCTGCTTAGTCAGGGGTTTATTAGTGAAACTTTAAGCTGAACATGACGAGGGGCTGCAGGCTGTAATGTTGTGTGTTGTGTATTTTTGCTTTGCTGCAGTTTCTCTGTATGAAACCGAAGTGTGTTCCAGGTGAGAGGAGGCCAGATCTGTTATAATGTAGGAGAAGAGTGCTGGGTCAGGGTTAGGGTCAGGGTTAGGGTTCGGGTTCGGGTTAGAGTCAGGGTTAGGGTCAGGGTTAGGTTTAGGGTTAGAGTCAGGGTTAGGGTTAGGGTCAGGGTAAGGGTTCGGGTTAGAGTCAGGGTTAGGGTTAGTGTCAGGGTCAGGGTTAGGGTTAGGGTTAGAGTCAGGGTTAGGGTTAGAGTCAGGGTCAGGTTCAGGGTTAGGGTCAGGGTTAGGGTCAGGGTTAGGGTCAGGGTCAGGGTTAGGGTTAGAGTCAGGGTTAGGGTTAGGGTCAGGGTTAGAGTCAGGGTTAGGGTTAGAGTCAGGGTTAGGGTCAGGGTCAGGTTTAGAGTCAGGGTCAGGGTTAGGGTCAGGGTCAGGGTTAGGGTTAGAGTCAGGGTTAGGGTCAGGGTTAGGGTCAGGGTCAGGGTCAGGGTCACTTTTACTGGGTAAACGTGCACATGAGCCAGTTCTCTCTAAAAATCCCCGTTTTTCTACAGGTTGATGGTTGAAATGAAGACTTTTCAACATGTTTGGTGTTTAGTTTTGTTTTGAGTTATAAATAACTGACCCTGTCCCTTACCTGAGCACAAGAAAAACTGTCTTGTATGAACTCAAGGCCATTTTCAGCGTGAGGGTACATGTGGAGCTCCTTTATCTTCATTACTAAGACTTGTGAGTAGGTCTGTTTTGTGGAATTGATCAAACTGAATCTGGAGTATAAATCTGATCTATTCTCATCACCATGCTTTAATGGGCTGCTTCATTAGTCCTGTGTGGTTTACTGGTACTTTACTGGATTTAAATAAAGGTTATTGATTGTTTCTCAGGAAGTTGTTTGTTTAAAACCTGGTCATATTCCAACATGGACAATATGATCTGCTGAACAGTGTAGATGCTGATACCGATTCAAATAATATCGTTTTTATTGGCAGCAGAAATATGTGCAATACCTAAAATATCTATTCTAAATTCCATGAACTATATAAGCCTTCTAGAAGTTTTAGGAATAGGGTGTTTGGGCCACACACCTGAACCAGAAGGTTCTCAAATTAATAAGCCAGCAGCAATTGTAGCCTCCCTGAGTCCCTCACTGCTACACCACGTCTACAGAGATCATCAGGATTATAGAGAAGTGCAGTAGATCAGAGCTGCATCACACACAGGATCTCACACAGTCAGAATGAACATCATCACTAAAGCAAGAAACACAATGATCACAATTCAACACGTCTCCTTTCACTGGAGCCACAACTGCACCTCCACATACATCATCTCCAGCAGAAGCAGTGATGTTCACCTCATCACATCACCCCGGGGTTTCCTGACTTTCTGTGTAAATTCTACAGGAAAGAAAATGCGTAACAACTCTGCTGAACTGTTTTGGTGACTTTTCCTCTTGATGTCCAGCTTTTCTTGAAAAGTCCGTCTTGTAAATGTGTTTGTAAATGTATCTGAGACCAAATCAGTTTCTTCTCCTCTGTCAGTCTTTGTGGAATAAAAACAGAGATTAAATGCACATGAATAGATGTGAGATTGTGCAGTTTGCTACAGATGTGGTTCGAGAGCTCTGAATAATAATGCTCTCTGACTGTCCAATCAAAAGACGTGATTAGACACCTCCTAGACAGTGATTCGAGTTGAGGTCAGTAGAAAAGGTTTACTGACCCTGACGTTCACCGCTGTAGGTTCTTACCTTCTTATTTGGAAACCAGCAGCCTGCTAACTGACTTCACTAACGAGATATTTGGTTGATTTTATTTTAGAACATAAATTGTAATGACTGTTTTGTGTTGAACTTTTTTGCAGATACGATGGACGAAGACAGCAGGCAGTGCTTCTGATCGCTTTCATGAGTCCAGTGTGTTCAATGAAACTCTGCGCATTACTCACATCCAGAGGCAACATGGTGGCCGTTACTACTGTAAGGCAGAGAACGGCTTCGGAGCTCCAGCCATTAAGTCCATTCGAGTGGACGTCTATTGTGAGTTCAACTCTACATGAAAGCCAGGAACAAACATGAAACACTGCAGATAGAACATGCCAACAACTGGTATAAACCTCCCTGAAATATCAGATACACAAGTCTCAGGTTTAGGATTAGGGTTAGGATTAGGATTAGGGTAAGGATTAGGGTTAGGATTAGGGTTAGGGTAAGGATTAGGGTTAGGATTAGGGTTAGGGTAAGGGTTAGGGTAAGGGTAAGGATTAGGATTAGGATTAGGGTTAGTTCAGCCCTCAGTAAGTGTTAAGAAAGGGTTGGGGTAAATTGTCCATGAACCATGAATGCAGTTATGCTGTTAAAGTCACAACAAATAATGTAGATTATTTATTTATAATGTCTTTCTTAAAAGCTTAATCCTGTTTAATGATCTAAATAAAAGAACATATTAATGCACAAAGTAATAAAACTGATTTAAACAGCTGCTGGATTGACAGATCAGGTGAAAAACTAAGTTTAAAACTGTTGAATAGGTTTGAGTATGAAGGGGTTCTGATGTCCCACAGAGACACACAGAGGAAATGTCCTTAATATAAAAGCCTGTGTTAAACTGTGTCTGATCTCGTGTAGGAAAAAAGCTAAAGTTAACGTTTATCAAGTGCATTCTAGTCTTTATCATTTGGAGTGGTTTTGGTCTAAACATTTAGTTTGGTGTTATTTGTATAAAGCTCATAATCAGAGTCCCAAATCAGTGTTATATTTGTAATCGATTTATTTCTTTATGTTTTAGTGGCGTTAATTAATCTCATACGTTAATTAGGGTATGAGGAAAATCTTCATGATTTTATAAGCAGCCAGGTTCGGCTCGGGTTCAGCTTGGGTTCGGCTCAGGTTAAGCTCGGGTTCGGCTCGGGTTCAGCTCGGGTCCGGCTCGGGTTCAGTTCAGGTTAAGCTTGGGTCCAGCTCGGGTTAAGATCAGGTTCGGCTCGGGTTAAGTTCAGGTTCAGCTCGGGTTAAGCTCGGGTTTGGCTCGGGATCACAGGTTGGGCTTAAACACACACCTGACTGTAGAAGGTCTTTTGTGTGTGTCTGAAGCGACACCAGACGTCAGTTGTGCAGGCAGTTGAACTTTGACCTGTTGATTGCTCAGTGATGACTGGATTATTTGATCTGCAGATCTCGATGATCCAGTAGTGACAGTACACCAAAGTGTGGGAGAAGCGAAGGAACAATTCTACTATGAAAGAACGGTTTTTCTCCGATGTGCAGCGAACTCCAACCCCCCGGTGCGCTACAGCTGGAGACGTGGACATGACTTTTTGTCTCAAGGTTCTGACAAGGGTGTGGAGATCTATGAACCTTTCTTCACACAGGTAGGCTTTAAAACATCTCCAAACATTAAAGTTATGGTTGTGATGAGGATTAAAACACTTTGATATGTTTGTAAGTTTGAGGATGAAGTTCTATCTCTCTTACTGAGGAGGGTTTTTATTGTTATGGTACATTAATATGAGCAGAAATACGATTTTTAATCCTATATTTAATCTTTTATATCCATCCTAAAAAAAATCTTACATTTTGATCAAATAAAATAAAATAAATAATCAATTAATTCATGAATAAACAGTCAATTCCAGCATTTTGCAGTGAACCTTTCTAAAAGAGATTAGATTAGTTATTTGAAATGAAGTTTTTGTACAGAACAGTGAACAATTTAAATGATGTTCAGGCCAATAAACTCTGGAGGTATCTGGTCATACGTTTCATACCGTTCATCCATGTTGGGCTTCTGACATCATTCTTCATAGTTTTGGTTTTATTGTGTTATAATGCTGCAGGTTCTCTGCCAGAATAGATTGATATTTGAAGCATTCCATGATACCATGTGACCTTCTGCCATCACCATGCTTCACCATGGCCATTGTGCTCTTTGGGTGATGAACATATTTTCCAAAGAGTTCTACCTCTGTCTCACTGGAACACATTCACACAGATACAAGTGAAAATCCTATGCAAGGTGGAGGATTGTGTCCATGAAAAATCAAAACATCACTGGGGCTCCAAACAGCAGAGTGATGTTCTGCTGTAACACAAACAAAGTGGGAAAGGTCAAGTTTTTTTCCAGATGTTGGGATTTGACTAATACCTACTAGAAAACCCAGTGTGGAATAAAACCAAGCTGTTTCTAACCAATCATAAAGTCCCCAATAAGAGAGATTGAGGATGCATCAGATTTAGACGTTTCATTGACTTTTCTCAATCTCCAAGACCACCAGGCATCACACTGTGGAACTCTCCAACATTAGCGGTGAATTCCTCCTGAACCACATTCCTTGTGTTCAGGTATCCAGTATGAGTAGTTCAGTGTGATGTTCTATGAGCACGTCAGAAAACTCCCTTTTCCACCTGGCAATCTGTGTTTTCATGTCCGGGGAGAGGGAATGAAGAGGGTCTTCACAGGTCCACACTTCTAAGACTCACCACCAGCTCCTCCCACCCAGACCACCACTTCCAGAGTCACAGGAAACACCACTCTTCATGGTTCCAGGGGATGGAGGTGGAATCTTCTACGCATCACATCGGCCCTTTTGCCTGAACTCATTGTTGAATTCTTGAATTCTATGTTAATAAATAAATATTACACATGACGCTGAAGTTTTCTTTCATGAAATTAATTTCTTGTTGTGTTTCACTGTATTTCCAACGCAGGGTGAAACGAAGATACTGAAGCTGAAAAACCTTCGCCCTCAGGACTACGCCAACTACACGTGCACTGCTTCAGTACGCAGCGTCTGCGGCATCCCTGATAAGAGTGCACTTTTCCAGCTCACCAACACTACAGGTCGGTTGTGCACACGCTGACAAACATCAAAACTTCTCTTCAGTCCTGTGTTGTGCGCTGGGAGATTTCCTGTAAAAACCACTGCTCTTATGTACCCTGTTATACAATCGCCTCAGATATGGAACAGAAATCTGAACTAATTCTAAACTAATGACTACAGAACGTCGCCTCCTGCATCACTTTGTTTTTACTGATGATTTTATTTCTCTACAAAATCTGATTGCAGCACGCAGTCTTTATCTCTGACTGTCTGCTAGGTGTCTGGTCTGTCTGTATCTCCAGCGCAATGATGTAGAGGCACAAATTACACCCAAATATCCCTTTAATCTCCAACTTCTTTTACCCAGCTCAGATCCTTCAGTTTTTAAAGATGGTCAGAGGAACGAAGCCAGGAACAGGTTCATGTGTGTAGTTATGTGTAGATCAGCTTTTTATAAACAATGAAAGTACTGTTTTTCTGCTTGTCTTTCTTAATTAGCGTCTCCAAGTATTAAGCTGCTAGCAGAGGATTCCATAGTGGCCAACCCTGGACAGACCCTGACACTCCTGTGTGTAAGCACAGGAGGAGAACCTACACCGGTCCTCACATGGATACGACATGGCGAGAATCTTCCTCTAAATAGTCTTCTGAAAGGTGGAACTCTTACTATACCTTCAATCAGCACAGAGGACTCGGGCGTCTACAGCTGCATTGCCAGCAACAATGTGGGGAACCCAGGCAAGAAATCCACAAACATCATCGTGAGAGGTTTGTGCTAAGTTTCTCACTGTGCACTTTAAAATACTCAGGTCATAATCGCTCTTTTTTCAGTCTCAGTGTTTCTGAAATGTACGTATAAAACTCTTTTTCTCTAATCTTATCGGCTGAAAAGGTTCCGAGAATAAAGTCAGAGCAGAACCTGAATAATGCACAGAACAGTTCATACTGTATCTTCATTCAATCACATTCAACTGCCAACAATCTACAGAATAAACTTTATATAAGTCAATATTACAAATAAAATCGTCTTATAACTATGACATGATCATCTGTTTCTACTGTAGAGGTGTTGAGCCGTGGTATTTAAAACTGTTCAGTTTCTGCTTCAAATTAAACTCCAGTAAAATCATTCAAACAAACGGTTTTCTTCAACCTGTAATTTATTTATAAACTCAGAACATTCACCCACACAATCTACACAATTTACACCACCTACACTAACTACACAAACTACACAATCTACACCACCTACATCAGCTACACTAACTACACAATCTACACCACCTACACTAACTACACAAATTACACCACCTACACAAACTACACAATCTACACCACCACATCAGCTACACTAACTACACAATCTACACCACCTACACTAACTGCACAAACTACACCACATGCACTAACTACACAAACTGCACAATCTACACCACCTACATCAGCTACACTAACTACACAATCTACACCACCTGCACTAACTACACAAACTACACCACCTGCACTAACTACACAATCTACACCACCTACACCAACTACACAATCTACACCACCTACATCAGCTACACTAACTACACAAACTACACCACCTACACAAACTACACAATCTACACCACCTACATCAGCTACACTAACTACACAATCTACACCACCTACACTAACTGCACAAACTACACCACATACACTAACTACACAAACTACACAATCTACACCACCTACATCAGCTACACTAACTACACAATCTACACCACCTACACTAACTACACAAACTACACCACCTACACTAACTACACAAACTACACCACCTACACCAACTACACAATCTACACCACCTACATCAGCTACACTAACTACACTAACTACACCACCTACACTAACTACACAAACCACACAATCTACACCACCTGCATCAGCTACACTAACTACACAATCTACACCACCTACACTAACTACACAAACTACACAATTTACACCACCTACATCAGCTACACTAACTACACAATCTACACCACCTACACTAACTACACATTCTACAGCACCTACATCACCCACACAAACTACACAATTTACACCACCTACACTAACTACACAAACTACACAATTTACACCACCTACACTAACTACACAAACTACACAATTTACACCACCTACACTAACTACACAAACTACACAATTTACACCACCTACACTAACTACACAATTTACACCACCTACATCAGCTACACAAACTACAATCTACACCACCTGCACTAACTACACAATCTACACCACCTACATCAACTACACAATCTACACTAACCACACAAACTACACAATTTACACCACCTACATCAGCTACACTAACTACACAATCTACACCACCTACACTAACTACACAATCTACACCACCTACATCAACTACACAATCTACACCACCTACACTAACCACACAAACTACACAATTTACACCACCTACATCAGCTACACTAACTACACAATCTACACCACCTACACTAACTACACAATTTACACCACCTACATCAGCTACACTAACTACACAACCAACACCACCTACAAACTACACAATTTACACCACCTACATCAGCTACACTAACTACACAATCAACACCACCTACATCAGCTACACAAACTACACAATCTACACCACCTACATCAGCTACTAACTACACAAACTACACCACCTACACAAACTACAATTTACACCACCCACACTAACCACACAATCTACACCACCACATCAGCTACACAATCTACACAATTTACACCACCACACTAACTACACAATCTACACCACCTACATCAGCTACACAAACTACACAATTTACACCACCTACACTAACTACAAACTACACAATTTACACCACCTACACTAACTACACAATTTACACCACCTACATCAGCTACACAACTACACAATCTACACCACCTACACTAACTACACACAATCTACACCACCTACATCAACTACACAGTCTACACTAACCACAAACTACACAATTTACACCACCTGCATCAGCTACACTAACTACACAATCTACACCACCTACACTAACTACACACAATCTACACCACCTACATCAACTGCACAATCTACACCACCTACACTAACCACACAAACTACACAATTTACACCACCTACATCAGCTACACTAACTACACAATCTACACCACCTACACTAACTACACAATTTACACCACCTACATCAGCTACACTAACTGCACAACCAACACCACCTACACAAACTACACAATTTACACCACCTACATCAGCTACACTAACTACACAATCAACACCACCTACATCAGCTACACAAACTACACAATCTACACCACCTACATCAGCTAAAAAAAAACTACACAATCTACACCACCTACACAACTACACAATTTACACCACCTACACTAACCACACAAACTACACATTTACACCACCTACATCAGCTACAAACTACACAATTTACACCACCTACACTAACTACACAAACTACACAATTTACACCACCTGCACTAACTACACAATTTACACCACCTACATCAGCTACACTAACTACACAAACTACAATTTACACCACCCACACTAACTGCACAATCTACACCACCTACATCAACTACACTAACTACACTAACTACACAAACTGCACAATTTACACCACCTACATCAGCTACACTAACTACACAATCTACACCACCCACACTAACTACACAATCTACACCACCTACACAAACTACACCACCTACACTAACTACAATCTACACCACCCACACTAACTGCACAGTTTACACCACCTACATCAGCTACACTAACTGCACAATCTACACCACCTGCACTAACTACACAATTTACACCACCTACATCAGCTACACTAACTACACTAACTGCACAACCAACACCACCTACACAAACTACACAATTTACACCACCTACATCAGCTACACTAACTACACAATCAACACCACCTACATCAGCTACACAAACTACACAATCTACACCACCTACATCAGCTAAAAACTACACAATCTACACCACCTACACTAACTACACAATTTACACCACCCACACTAACTACACAATCTACACTACCTACATCAGCTACACAAACTACAATTTACACCACCTACACTAACTACACAATCTACACCACCTACATCAGCTACACTAACTACACAATCAACACCACCTACACTAACTACACAAACTACACAATCTACACCACCTACATCAGCTACACTAACTACACAATCAACACCACCTACACTAACTTCACAAACTACACAATCTACACCACACTAACTACACCACCTACATCAGCTACACTAACTACACAATCTATACCAACTACACAATCTACACCACCTACACTAACTACACAATCTATACCACCTACATCAGCTACACTAACTACACAATCTACACCACCTACATCAACTACACTAACTACACAATCTATACCACCTACTCTAACTACACCAACAACAGACATCCCAGTTACCTACAGTATAATCTACCCTCATTCTAACCACTGGTGTCCCACAGGATTGTGCACTGCTCTACTACCTGTTTACTCAACTGTGTACTGTAGCTCTAAATAACTCCATAATCAAAAAGCAGAAGACACTTCCCTGTCTACATCAAAGGGACTGAAGAGTGTCTCTATGCTCCTGGGTGTCCACATCTGTCCTTACACTGTAACAGCATCTATACTTTTATATCCACTATAGAAGATACAGATGTGGATGCTTTGAGCCAGATGCTTTGGCCATTGTAAAAAACACTGATAAAATGGAATTGAATATTTCTAGGACATTTGATGATGAGGTTTAATGGATTTGTCATCTTTCGTCCATCAGCTTTCAGTAATGGAATGTCGCTGCTCTGCTTTATGACTGACTGTATGTCTGGAGCTTTTAGTTTTGAGCCCTGCATGCTCACGTCTCAGTTTGACTTTTTTCTGCTCATATTTCAGTGTAATTACACCATTAGGCACGTAGTAACAGTGCAGCTCAGTGGACAGTAAGCACTTCTTATAATGAGCTCTTTAGGCTATTAGAGGGGGAGCTGGATGAGCCAGAAGCTTTGCTTCTGCACAGATGGCAGAATCTCATTTGATACAAAATACACAATGGATTGGGAAGAAAACGATATTACATGGGAGGATTGTGAACTCTAGTAATCTCACTGCATGCTTCTGTTGCCACCTGCACTGAGCTTAGCACAGGTGCATCTCTGAACTCTTTCCATGTCCTTGTGAGACAGATGAAGGAACATACACACTCAGATAATGTAATGTGGCAGGGGGATGCTGAGCCCATTGATTTTACATTATTCAGCATTTGGGATGACATGACCGGAGCATTCAGCCCCTTTCAGCCAGGATCAGTTGTGTAGTGTACAAAGCTGTATAATACCTTCTGCCCAGATTCAAACAAATGTTGCAAATCCGACATGACCACAGATCAGTGTACTGAGGGAGACGGACCCACTCAAAATGTACAGTAAAAACACTGCTAGAGCTCCTTACAGCAGAGTAATGGAATGTTTTCAATCAGCCCAGTAATCACCTGACCTTAACCCACCTGACCTCAACACACCTGACCTTAATCCACCTGACCTCGACACACCTGACCTTGACACACCTTGACACACCTGACCTCGACACACCTGACCTCGACACACCTGACCTTGACTCACCGGACCTTAACACACCTGACCTTAACCCACCTGACCTCAACCCACCTGACCTCGGCTCACCTGACCTTAACACACCTGACCTCGACTCACCTGACCTCGACTCACCTGACCTCGACACATCTGACCTCGACTCACCTGACTCATCTGACCTCTACTCACCTGACCTTAACACACCTGACCTCAACACACCTGACCTCAACACATCTGACCTTGACTCACCTGACCTCGACTCACCTGACTCACCTGACCTCGACTCACCTGACCATAACCGACCTGACCTCGACTCACCTGACCTTAACCCACCTGACCTCAGCACACCTTTTACTTACTGCAGTCACACTGAAGGCAAAAAGACCCACAAATAAGCAGTTGCTGAAGCACAATGATGTGTGTGAATGACGACACACAGTCATGGGAAGAAATTTTAACTAAGAATTACTGAAGTCATGAAGATGTTGACTGAAAGGTTTCTAGTTTCTACATGAGGTTTACTAATGAATCTTGTTGAGGTGTGGAACAGAACTGCAGCAGATCGCAGTTGGAGAGGAAATAATGCCCTCTGTGCCACATTGTGCTCAAATCACTGCCACCATACACATGTGGATTATTGAGCTATTCTTTAGATTCATTCTGAATGTAATTAGTCTTTAAATGCAGGATTTAATGTTCAATAATATTGCAGGTGTTCTCAGAGTTCCTCTTCCGAAAGCCTGGTCCATCTTTCTTTATTTGTGGAGACACAATAAATATATTATAGTCAATCTACACTATATAATACTTCATGTCCTCCTCATCATGTCCAGGTCTGAAGAAAGGTCGTTTTTGGATCACACCTGACCCATATCACAATGATGACAACATCCAAATTGGACGTGAGGTGAAGATCTCATGCCAGGTGGAGGCCATGCCAGCTGAGGAGCTTATCTTTAGCTGGCTGAAGAACGGTCGAGGTCTTCGCAGCTCTGAGCGCATGGTCATCACCCACACTGAAGCTGATGGTGCACCAGGAACCACTAACCTGGACATCATTGACCTCAAATTCACAGATTTTGGCACCTACACATGTGTGGCATCACTCAAAAATGGAGGCATACCTGAGATTAGCATTGATGTTAACATCTCATCCACCACAGGTGAGTGCGGATACAGAGGTTCTAATGGACAGGAAAGTGGTTCAACCAACCAACCAATGGAACATGGACTTCATTCTTAATCTTAATTATTAATGTGATATTTTAACACTCGAGCATCTGTTCATCCTGCAAAAGTGTCTTCATTTGTTGAACCTGTTTCTGTTGTCCCAGAGGAAGGGAGGCTTCAGGGCAATTCATTAACATAAAAGTGACTGTGTCTGGGTGAGAAGATCAGAAGGTTGTGTTTCTTGTCTGTGTTCTGTGGTTTGTTTTATATGTAAATCCTACACTGGCCTCTCATTAGACCTCCTCCGGCTGCCTGTGGGTTATAAAGTGGATGTCCGTGGCTGCAAACATAATTTAATTCTTAATATTTTATTTTAGTTCGGGCAGCTGATGTTTATAAAGTTATAAAGATAGTTTCACTGGAACGTTACTAGTTCTAAAAAAGACCTACATATAAAACATATTTTCTACTAAATTACGGCAGAGTTGTTGATCTTTTCTACCCCAGTTCCCCCGAGCCTGACGGTCCCGAGAGGGAAGTCCCCTTTAGTGGTGAAAGAGTCTGAGACGGTGGAGCTGCAGTGTCTGGTGTCAGGCAAACCCAAACCCATTATCCTGTGGTCCCACGCTGACAGAGAAGCTCCCATGCCAGATGGAAGCATGCAGATGGAGAGTTACGATGGCATTCTGCGCATTGTTAACGTCTCACGTGAAATGAGCGGCACATATCGATGCCAGACGAGTCAATACAACGGCTTTAACGTCAAGCCCAGAGAAGCTCTCATTGAGCTCATTGTTCAGTGTGAGTCTCCAAAAGGCATACTTCTTTAATTAGGCAAAAAGACTAATTAAAATATTTGGGATCGTATATCATGAGCTTCATTCAAGAATTCAGTTATTTTATTAGGTCTTTATTTGTTTGTCTTTTTTGTTTGACAGACCCCCCTGCAGTGGAGCCGACGTACACAGAGTTACGCCAGGGTCTGGGGCGGGCGTTCACAATCACCTGCAGAGTTCTGCGTGCACATCCTTCACGTGTGCTGAAATACGAGTGGAAGCTGGGCTCACGCCTCCTCACCATGGGCCAGCTGGATACACGTGATGATACAGAGTACCAGGTCAGGGCACTGAACCGTGAGGGCTATGGTGCCTACACCTGCGACATCACCAACGAAGCCGGTTCTGGACGCTGTACTTTTCTTGTCACTGGTAAGACTGAGGCGTTTATGGGCTCGGCTCCTTTACTGCAGATACACGAGGGGATGAGCTCCTCTAAAGCACATGGATAAAATCCACACATTCAGATACAATCGAGGATCTTTAACAGAATGTACCATAAACAGTAGTGACCAAAACGATGTAGTGACATTTTTACTACAGTCGCATGCAGTTTGGGATGCAAATATTTACACCCAGATACACACACACACACACACACACACACATAAATGAGCGGTAAATGTACCGTAAAGCTTTATAAATGTGGATCCTCAGATCAGGAGTGTTAAACTTCTACTTGTGTGAAATAAACACTTATATGAAGTTCTGCTGATTTCAGGGAAGGCCTTCGCTCCAGAATTCTACTATGACACGTACAGTGCACTGTGGCAGAACAAACCCAGAGTATACGGTTTTAAACTCCAGTGGACGCAGATGAACCCCAACACAGTGGACCGCATCATGGCCTACAGGCTTGGTATTAAACAGGTCCATCAATTTTCTCTCTTTTCTCTCCACTGTCACACACTGCAAGATATTTACACGCACTCACATGTTTTTCATTTCATTAGTCATTATTTATTTTATTTCTCTGATCATGTTATTAGAAATCACTCGTCTTAGTCATAAAAGTAATGAGTTTTTCGGGCTCAGACAGGACAACAGAGATGGTGGGAGCAGGAGATCCCGATGGAAGGCACCATTCAGAAAGGTGAGCTCATTACCTACAACTTGACTGAGCTTGTGAAACCTGAGGCCTACCAGGTCCGCTTAACCCCCATCACTCGCTTTGGAGAAGGAGATTCCACTGAGAGGATCATCTACTACAGTGGTGAGTACAATGAGATCGGATTTTGTCCGAGTTACACGACAGAACTGTATATGTTTCATACTCAAAAAGTGAATAAATGAATAAAACTAATGTTTCAGTTTTCTAGCACTGGTTCTTCTGTCATTAAGAATATTTCGACTCTTATTGTGAACGCTGGTGAACTCACAGCTGCACACTTTTCTTGGAAAAGACTTTGAGCTAATCTTTCATTAGGCAGGTCCCATGCTGCAGAAGAAGAATCATCTGAATCAATCAAAAATGACCATAATGGCCTCATTAGCTGCTCTTTAACTTATTCCAGAAACAAGATTTAAACTGTAATTATTTTCCCCAAACATCTCAAAATTAAACTTCTCCACTGAAGAGTATCAGCTCAGGAACTGGCTGATAAAACTGTCTTGAGGGAAATGTTCTGGACTCATATCTCCTGGCAGTGGAATGTTCTGGTATATAGGATTCACCTGAGGAACTGCCCTCTGATTTATAGGCAGTTCAGTAAAGTGTGGTGCAGGAACTCTGTCTTTAGTTCATTCATTTTAAAGATGTAAAGTCTCTCTGACTGCATTCTCCACACCTCGAATCCCTCCAGCTTTCTCCTTAATAACCTCTTTTCTTGCTCTATTCTCTTCCCTTTGATCAGATTTTTATCAGTATAATGTTTTTAACAGTGGACATTTACACAAATCGATAGATTAAAGCTTAAAGTATGCATAATGAGCAAGCTGGAGGAAATGACCTTCTTCATGGTTCTTATGTGGAAAAATCCACTGGAAGTCCTTGTGCAGAAATCGACTGATTCTACTGATGAAACCTTCATCCAGAAGTGGGAATTAAACTACTGTAACTTACTGTAACTTACCATCAACCTTCACATTTACACCATTAGGAGAAGCTCTTATACAAAGCCACTTACACACGTCTCATTCATGACTGAGCAGCAGTGTGGTTAAGGGCCTTGCTCAGGGGTCCAGAAGTGAGAACTTGGGGCTGGGATTTAAATTCATGACTTTATGAAAGGTACCATTAAATAACGCCTGTTTTCTTCTCTTCACATATTTTCACATCAGTGTCTTTTGTGTGAAATCGTTTTCTGTCTTCACCCACATACATTTATTTTAAGTGTCATTTCCACACTACAGGAGGCAGATTACAGCACCTGCTCCTACAGAGAACATCCATCACATCACTACTCTGTACATCTACATCCCACAGGCTGCTCCTACAAGTCCATCTTAAATCTCAGTGCTATTGTATATTTCAAACCTGCAGAGGAACAACACATGTTCTACACGGTTTCTTCTGATTCACAGGGTTTCACTCTGATTTTAGCTGCGTAGAGAACTTTCCTCCACACTCACACACAGGCTGCTTTTGAGTTAAATGGAAAGTGACGTATGAAGCTGAGAAGTTCACCTGTGCATTTCACCACCCATCAGAGGAGCAAAAGTCCACACACCCTTCACTCAGTAGAAGTGCAGATACTGAGGTTTTAAAGATTCTGGTAAAAGTAAAGAAGTTTGTGCTCCGACATGTTCTTCAGTAAAAACTGGTGATTATTACGACCTGTTTTAGCGTCACGCTGGAAACTGAACCTCACGTCATATTAATATCACGGCTGTCAATCAACTCACGTGTTTAATTACGATTAATCACAACTTAATCACAAAAACAACTTAATCTACCTTAAATTAATACTTTACGTTTTTTATACTCTAATAAACATGAACACGCAGAAATATTGATGCTTTATGCAAATGTATGTTTATTATTAGTGAAACTAAACTCAAGACTAAATATTCCTGTAAATGTTTTAAAGTAATTATAGTGTTTACTGATTTAATTGTATTTTTCCGTGGATTTTCTTTATATCTGAGTAAAGAAGGACGTCGTGAGTAAACGTGTTGCGCTAAACTCTTTTATATTTATTTATATTTTGAATAAAAGCGTTTTAAACAGGAATGTGCTGCATTAATGACGTGTTAATAAAATGAGTGCCGTTAGAATCCGTTAAAGGGATCATTTTGATAAATTAATATATTAATACAAAACTAATTTCAAATGTTGTTCTCTAAAGAATGTAACCAGGGGCTGAAGATCCACGTATAAAACACAAGCAGAGAAAAATGATGATGATCAGGAATGTGAACGTCTGTGGAGTGAGACAGGAGATGAAACACCAGTGGATTGAAAAAGCAGCACAATGACAGGAAGCAGGTCGATGTGCTGAAATCCACACAATGAGAAGAAAAAATATTCACATTTCACCAAACAGATTAAAACTAAAGTAACGAGTCTGTTTTAAAATGTAAACAGTAGAAAATACAGATATTTGTGTAAAAATGTAAATAAGTGAAAAACTGATAGCAGAAAAATCGACTTAATACAGTAACAGTGTTTCATCACTTCCTCCTCTGACACACATCAATAACCAGCTTCTGCTTTATCCATATCCACTGTCCGAGTCCTGTCCAATCTATCTCCTGCCCCAAGCTCACTCTCTCTCTCTCTCTTTCTATCTCTCTCCCCTTCTCTCTCTCTCTCTCTCTCTTTATTTCTCTCTCTCTCTCTCTCTCTCTCTCTCTCTCTCTCTCTCTCTCTCTCTCTCTCTCTCTTTATTTCTCTCTCTCTCTCTCTCTCTCTCTCTCTCTTTATTTCTCTCTCTCTCTCTCTCTCTCTCTCTCTCTCTCTCTCTCTCTTTCTCTCTCTCTCTCTCTCTCTCTCTCTCTCTCTCTCTCTCTCTCTCTTTATTCTCTCTCTCTCTCCTCTCTCTCTCTCTCTTTATTTCTCTCTCTCTCTCTCTCTCTCTCTCTCTCTCTCTCTCTGTCTCTCTCTCTCTCTCTCTCTCTCTCTCTCTCTCTCTCTCTCTCTCTCTCTCTCTCTCTTTATTTCTCTCTCTCTCTCTCTCTTTATTTCTCTCTCTCTCTCTCTCTCTCTCTCTCTCTCTCTCTCTCTCTCTCTCTCTCTCTCTCTCTCTCTCACTACTGTAATATAAATCTCTCTCTTGTAAATGAAACCCCAGAGATCAGCTCTATTCTTCCAGATGTTCTCACTGTCTGTTATTATACAGTAATATTACATTATTGACTGTAACTCCTCCTGAGATGTGACTGTTTTCTCCTCTGATTTGCAGCTCCTGTAAACCCTCACTGGAGTGAGTATCTTTTGACTCTGCAATGTTTCTAACTCAGTTTAGAGATACACTTTAGAGCAGGGGGTCTGGTTTGGGCTCTGGGCCCAGTTTCATTGTCCTGGAGTTTCTTTTCTGTTACAGTGTAGAAGAAATACCACGTACCCGTGTTACCTTTAACCCGACACTGGTGCCTTCAACTTTTGCAAGATAGAAAAAACATTGTGAGAACAGTGATGTTAAAGAGCTGGAAATCAGAGAAGTTCTTTTGTTAAGAGAAAGTCGTATGTGTGTGTGTCATATGTCAGGAAACAGTGGTAATTAAGACATTTTACACAATATTAATTAATTTAATATGAATATTAAGACATTACGGGCAGAAGGAGTGAGGTGCAGGAGAAGATTTCTGTAGGTAGTTAGTTGTAATATGGTGCATTGAAAAGGTTCCTCTGCTGGTGAAAAAGTGCTTAAAGCAGTGAAGGTTTTTTAGTCTTTTAGATAATCAAGATCAAATTGCAGTAGGTACAGACATCAATATACGTATTAAACTTTAAAGTTTTAAATATTTTTGAATATTTTATGAATAATACTTCATCATCAGGAGGGACACGTGAGTCACGTGGACACGTGTTGCCTGAAACAGTTTAATCTGAACTCGTTTGGAAACGTTTTTACCCCCTGCTTTAGAGATACAATTAATGTTTAATTAATTACAATTAATGTTGTAATTATGGATTTAACATGAATCTGGTTCTTACTTATGAATTCTACCTTTTCATTGTTCATCCTACAGGTAAATTTCACTGTGGTTTTGATGAAGAAGCTGTGTGCATGTTCACCCAAGACAAGACTGAGGAATTTGACTGGACCAGACACAGTGCTGCTACCAGAGACACCAAATACACTCCCAATACCGGACCAAGCAGTGACCACAGCGGCTCAAAGCAGGGTATCTCACACACACACACACACACACACACACACACACACACACCACACACACACACACACACACACACACACACACTCACACACACACTCACACACACACACACACACACACACACACACACACACTCTCACACACACACACACACACTCTCACACACACTCTCACACACTCTCACACACACACTCTCACACACTCTCACACACACACACACACACACACACACACACACACACACACACACACACACACACACACACACACACACACACACACACACACACACACACACACCTCACACACACACACACACACACACTCTCACACTCACACTCTCACACTCACACACTCTCACACTCTCACACTCTCACACTCTCTCACACACACACACACACACACACACACACACACACTCACACACACACACACACACACACTCACTCACACTCACACTCACACACACACACACACACACGCACACACACGCACACAGGAAGTTCTCCTGATGTTACAGCGCCGGACTGGAGGGAAGCAGGCAGTGCATGTTTTGTATGTTTTTGAGTTTTATAGCTAGAAATAAGGCACATGGAAGTTCAGCAGGAATGTAATGTGAACACCTCACCACACTCAGCTCAACATGAAGCACATTTTCTTTGTAGATCTTTAAATCAAAGAGAATCACATTGTGTTCACTGCAGTGTACCAGAATCAGACACGTTATCACTGTGTGCTAACGTGGTTTTCTTCTGCATTCTCTGCCCCAGGTTATTACATGTACATTGAAACATCACGCCCTCGTCAGGAAGGAGATAAAGCACGATTGTTGACACCACTGTTCAGTGTTGCGCCAAAAAAACCCTATGGGAGTGTGTCCAATAATCCCACCTACTGCTTCAGCCTGTACTACCATATGTATGGGAAACATATAGGTAAATTTTACTCATCATTCCAAAGCTGTTCTTTCATTCCATTGATTTCTATTCGAGGCATGTGAAGGAAAGAGTTCAGAAACACAAGATCAGGTCACAGCATTTTACTGCACTCTAAAGTTCAAGCTTGGTAAACTCTGACCTTCTACAGACTGATGATTAACTCAAATAACATTTCCAGCTCCATCACTGAAAGCACTTTTCTGTCCAGGATCTATTGAAATCATTCCAGAGCACTTGTCTTCTGTAACTCGATTGAAGATGAGTGTAGGTTTCATGTCTATGCCAGCATGCACTTGCACTCAGGATCATGAGGACCACGCCACCTTCACACACAAACACGTAACCGCGATTTTTGCTTCACAAATCCGTCTGACATTCCGGTGAAATCCACCTCACCAGGCCATGTCAAGGCTACAGAGAGCCTTCAGGTTGAAGAACTCAAACCACACCAGCCAGAATGAACCTTCTGAGAGGAGCTGCAGGGAAGGTGCATTTTTTATTGCAGAGTAAAATATAATACGGTATTTTATTCAAATTTCTATTAAGTGTAGTTTTGTACTTGAGTTTTTATTCACACCAAATTTCTGTTCTTTTGAAAAAAGCAGATTTTTATATTACACTGGAAGTGTTTATAATCAGTGCTCATTTTCAGGAGGTTTAAATGACATGGGTGAACACTTCAGCTCCATCCAGACCTTCTTCCTTACCCAGATCTCAAACACTCTGGTTCAGCATCGTGTCATTTCTCCTTATGACCTTCCAGTTCCCTTAATCAGTTCTGATCACTTCTGTGTTTTAAGGTTCACTGAATGTGTATTTAAGACAGAAGAGTCAGACTGGTGAAGACAGTCCTGTATGGACCTTGACTGGGAACCAAGGAGATCACTGGAAACAAGCTCGAGTAAACATTCACCCTACTTCATCCTTCCAGGTGAGAAAATACAGCCAACAACCCAAAACGCACACAATTTCACAGGCTGCAACTGAAAACTGTGGAGGATCATTAATGAGCTCCTGCATATTAAAAGCAAATATTATTGGAGGTTTGAGGAGAAAAGAAATGACACATGGAATTGCTCTAAGAGTTCACAGTCAGAGGTTTCAGACCAGAACGTTTTCAGGGCACATACTGAACCCTTCTCATTCCCTCACCGCTTCATCAGTGCAGGTCACCAGTTACTGCACCAGGAGATCAGCAGCAGATGATGCCTGATTACATTTTATCAGTGGGGGCTGGAAGCAGCATTCCACTTTCCACAAAGTGTTTCCCTCTCCTCACTACACTGGTGTTCAGTCACTCAGTATCAACTTTCTCACATTGCTGGACACGCCCACCTCCAGTTTCCAAACGTTCTGTTGCTCATGTCACCAGAGGTCACGGACTCGGACTTTCCAGTCACTTTGTCTTTGCGCGTTGCTGCACAGTGAGCGTCACTTTCACTTGTTTTGCTTGTTCTTTATTTAGTTTTGTTTATATTGTGGTCTAGGCCCAGGTCATGTCTTCACCCCGTCCTGTCATTCGTTATTTACACTTTATTATTGCACCTTTTCTGCCCTTCAGTTTTTCTTTTTAGATTTACATTTCATGTTGCAATTTGTATTTATGCAGTGTCTTTTGGAGCCTTGTGCTTTTTAATTTGTGCTTCATGTTGCATCTTTTCCTGTGTTACTGTGTAGATCTTTGCATGGTCCATGTGTGTAGATCTGTGTGTGGATCTGTGTGTAGATCTGATGTGTGGATCTGTGTGTGGATCTGATGTGTGGATCTGTGTGTAGATCTGTGTGTGGATCTGTGTGTAGATCTGATGTGTGGATCTGATGTGTGGATCTGTGTGTAGATCTGTGTGTAGATCTGTGTGTGGATCTGTGTGTAGATCTGTGTGTAGATCTGATGTGTGGATCTGTGTGTGGATCTGATGTGTAGATCTGTGTGTAGATCTGTGTGTAGATCTCATGTGTGGATCTGTGTGTAGATCTCTGTGTAGATATGATGTGTGTAGATCTGATGTGTGTAGATCTGTGCATGGTCCATGTGTGTAGATCTGATGTGTGTAGATCTGTGCATGGTCCATGTGTGTGGATCTGTGTGTGGATCTGTGTGTAGATCTGATGTGTAGATCTGTGTGTGGATCTGTGTGTAGATCTGATGTGTGGATCTGTGTGTAGATCTGATGTGTGTAGATCTGTGTGTAGATCTGATGTGTGTAGATCTGATGTGTGGATCTGTGTGTAGATCTGTGTGTAGATCTGTGTGTGGATCTGTGTGTAGATATGATGCGTGTAGATCTGTGCATTGTCCATGTTTGGTCGTTTGTTACTTGTGCTCCACATGGCACTAATGTTTCTGAATTTTAACTCTGCATACACTACAGACCTCAAACCACATCTAAACACCTTCCCCTTCCAGCAGGTCCACAACAGCCCTGTTTTTCTCTCCCTTTAGACTTTATTCTCACTCAGTGTCCTCATGAACCACCATCAACATGTGTTTATTGAGACTTTACAGCACTTTGTATAAGCAGTTGATAAGGAGGTGTGTGTATAATAATAAATACTGCAAATGTAAATGTATTTCTCATCAAACAAACCACTGATTCATCACGAGTGCTTTTCTGTTTAAAACTGTTTTATCCTGCATTTCTCAGGAAACACTGCCGCCTGGTGTCTGAATGAGATTATTACATTTTATTATATTAGATATGATATAACATTATTTAGTTTATTTATATATTTTTAATCATAAAACATGTTATTTATTGTTACATTGAGAAACCACAATATTAATTACTTATTTGTTGTATTATTATTATTATTGTTGTTTGTGTAGATGATTTTGGAAGGTGTCCGTGGTTCTGGTATTGAAGGAGACATTGCGATAGACGATGTTGTTATTGAGGAGGGAGAATGTCGAGACCCGCCTCCTAACAGTAGTGAGTATATTAGCAAAGAATTAGTTTCATTATATATTATTATTGTTAATAGAACTGTTTATTTGTTGTCATTTACAGAATAAATACGATTAAGTGAATTCCTGATTTTACAGTTAATAATCAATGACTAATTAAAATAATGGATTTCGGTTAAATTCTTATTGACGTGAGAACATTGCTGAAGGAAGCACAGTGAAAACCTGGAGTCTACAGTATTTCATAATTTTCCAAAATGAAGTGAACAGAAAGTAAAATCCAGTGAGAGTGAAATAATATCAGTGTTTATGTTAATAATGTCAGGATTGAGAGATGCACTGGAAAGTGTTTTTGCCTGTGTGTGTGTGTGTGTGTGTGTGTGTGTGTGTGTGTGTGTAGATCTGAGGTCTTTGGCTCCTTCTGCAGTACAGCATATATGGAAGTGGTGTGTTCCTCTGTTCCTGGTCCTGGTTGGTCAGTGGAGGTGACCAGGTTTCAGATCAGTTATGATTGTCGTATTTCTGGGATTTTGACAGCAGTCGTGTCTGACATGTACCAAAGATCAGTCCGATCTGTACAAGAAATCACAACTCTAAATTCTGTAATTCTGAAGCTGTCGATCACTTAACAGCAACGAGGAGCCCAGCGAGGAGCCCAACGAGGAGCCCAACACAGGATCAGGATTCAGAAGTCTATTGAAGTTGCTGTAGATGTGAAAGGAAAACTCTGCGTCTGGATTCTTTGCCACACTTACAGTAACTGCATGGGAGAATTTTCTCAAAGCACAAAGACACAATATTTATTGTCCTGAAGATTTGATCTTCAAGTGTCTCTCATTATGCGAATATATTACACACTTGGAGGTGTAGAAGTTATTATTATTTGTAAATAACCATTTCCTTATTATTTAAAGTTTAATTAGTAGAACGTTTTATTTTAAGAAGAAGATTGCGCCGAGTTTAACTGTTTTAATTTTTTTTATTAATCCCTGAATGTGTATTTGTTTGGATGTGGGTCCAGACGCAGTCTCTAAATTCCTCCTCTTGCTCTCGTTTCATTCTATTAGTTTATTTTCGGTACACATGGTCTTGGTGTCTTCACTCATATCAGGTGTTTGTCCACTGTATAATAAGTGTTTCTCTGAGGTTTTATTTGAGCATGGCTCCATAAACACAGGCTGCCCTCTGCCCACTGAAAGAGTAACTGGTGCCAGTCAGAAGCTTGTGCCAGTCTACAACAGCAGCTGTTTTCTTGAGGTACAGGATGGAAGCTGTCTTTCTGAAAGAGCTTTCACAACGTTCCTCTACTGCTGCTGCCTGCAATGGAAATTAAGTGCCTTCAGAACTTTGTGTAACATCATTCTGTTTTAGTCCATGCTGAGAAAACCATCTTCACTGTACTTTATAAAAACAAGACCAGGTGCAAACCTGCAAGAAGTGAACATGACGCGTCGCTGATCTCAGCACCACACCACGCCCCGCCCCCTAGCCCAGTCCCGCCTCCCCGTCGTCCCACCCTCCCGCACCGTCCTGCCGCCCCGCCCTTCTGCCCAGTTGTCCCACCCTTCTGCCCCGCCCCATCCCGCCCCATCCCGCCACCCCCGCCCGCCCGCCCGTCCGTCTTCTCATCTCACAGTCGGTTTTTCCTTGAAGGCCATTGCTTTAAAGCTTACAACCTGTCATGCTCCAAACCTTACTGAGGTGGAAAGATTGAGAACTTTATTAGAATTATGGGAGGAAAAAGTGAGTTCCTATTATAATGGACATCAGGTATAAAATCCAGAGCTCTGGGAAAAGAGAAATCCACCCAGGAGGGTCACTGTGAAATCCTTCTTCACATCAGTGAGAGATTTGTGCTGATGAAGGAGTTTTATGGACTAAATGGTAGAAAGACTGATGTTTTATCTTCAGACTCAATGTGCTGAGATGAACTCAGATTCTTACAAATAATATTTTACTATCCTGCTGATTTTACACAAACTGTTTCAGTCTCTGAACTACCTGAGGGCATCTGTTACCGTAACCAGCAGGTTTTTCCATATTTATTGTTCATAAGGTTTGTTTCTGTAAAGATTTGATTTTCTTTCTTCCCTCATGATACTGTTCGTTTTAAAAAATATCCCTCTCTATTCTTGTATTATTCAAAAAATAATAATGAAACTATAATATCGTATCATAAACAGGATGTAACACTGAGATTTCTACTGAAGTGTGTTGGACAGAACTTCCTGCCCCGAGGATTTCACTTTACACTCAAATGAAAAAGCACAATGTGTTCTGTCCCTCACAGAACCTCCACAAACCAGAGGCTTTTTCTTACATTTAATTATCTCCACATTTGATAAGAAGATTCCTGAATAGTAGATCATTTTAAACTTCTGATCAATAAAAAGATTTCCTGCTAACGAGTGGAGTCTCAGTTATTTATTCCGGTTCTCAATAAGAACTCATTAAGAACTCATTGTGTATTTCTCAAATGATTCAATGTCTGAAGTGATCAGGATCAGGATTAAATCAGTAGAGATTAAACAGAAGAGTAAAGATCCTCTACAAACCTCCTTCAGTGATGTGATGGAAGTTAATGAACTAATCAGTTGGTAATGAAATTCCTCCTGTGAGTCGCCACTCCTTCAGCTCAGTTTTAGAGATCTTTAAAAGGTCTGTGACAAAGTTCTGGAAATATCATCAGGGTTTGGTTTTAAACATCCAGAAGAACATCATCAAGTCTATTTTTAGAACCTGGAGAATTTGGCACATGTGCACATTAATCAGAGACCATCCACATCATGCCAGAGCTTTTCCAGAATTTGTGTTCGATGTATTGATTTCATGATTCTGTATTTTCCAGCGTGTAAAAATATACTGTTTCATTCTACACTGTTAGCCCGGATTTAGTTTCTACTTAAATATTCAAGCATAATACACTAAAACAAAAAAGTTTGATGACAGCACTTTATAATTTTAAGTATATTCTACTAATTTGTTGGCATAGTCCAATGTGCAAATAATTTGAAGTACAATGAGCTTAAATTGAAAAGTTATTGAACAGACCACACCTCTTCTTTCCAGTTGTGACAACTGTCTATTAGTAATGAGCAGTTGCTCAAGGTATCAGTGTGTGTGTTTTTCCCTTATTTGAAGAGCAGCTTGCTCTTACACACAAATACATACAGACATATAATACAAAACAAAAACAGTTCAAAACTGATTTCAGCCACGTACTGAGTCGAAGTTTTCTGTCTTTGTTGCGGTTGTGTGGATTCAGGCACTGCTGGCGAGGAACTGGAATGTGAGTATAACTCCGAGAGTTGTAAAAACCTCATTTTAACTTTTGCCATTTCAACGGGCATTTTGAGACACTGGCTAACTTACCTGTGTAACGTATATTTAGCTAACTGTGGGGGGAGGGGTTTTGGGGCTGCAGTGAAATTTTTTTTAAACATTTACCGGTTCGTTGGCTTTTTATCCACAACTAATCGATATCTAACGCTAGATCACTTTCTCACGCGAGTTGCTGATCGCGTGCAGTAAAAACACGATTTTAACCAGTTTCACTGCCTTTAGGCTTTCACCTGGCCGGCTGCAAGCGGCGTTTTCAAGAAGATGGCGGGAACACGTGCGGCTGTTTCACGTGGCTTACCACGGCCTATTGTATCTGGTAAGTTCCTTTAAGACAACGTAAGCGAATATGTGTATGTGACTTAAAATGCCCTATCATAAAGCCAATTCGTAAACTAGCAAAATAATAAATGTCATGTCAGTGTTCAGATTTTTCCAGTCTGTTTTCATAAGGTAAATGTTGTTAATGTTTGCTCATTTGAGGGAAAATAAAGAGAAATTCTAAGAATTAAGTCTAAAGAAACAGATTAAATAATGGTTTGGAAGTGCAAGTATTGTCCTTTTAGATGTAAAAAAAGAGCACAATTGTTTAAACATTACAGGCTAAAACACGGAGGTTATACCAAAACCGAGCCTTTTCCTTGTTTACATCAGGAATGTCTGTGCACATTTAAATCATTAAATGCACTAAAAGTTCACCTGTCCCCACAGGTGAACAAATTCCCAAATTTCAAGTTGATGTAGAGTATAGACTACGCCAAGGTAACCTGCAGTATCTCAGGGATGCATCCTTTCTTAAAGTCACAAAAGAACTAAAGCATGACATACTCGAGAAATTGGCTGAGACCATGTATGCATTTAAAGCATACCCAACGAAAGAAGATTTTGAGACTGTTGCTAAGGCTTTAGTGCAAACACACCATGCCTTAAAGAAACCGGGTCACCCTCTGGCTGGAACGGTTGGAAGAATAGCCTTAAGTTCAAAATGGGTAATTATAGAACCAAAATGCGGCAGCTGGGTCGACTTGATGTAACTGTCAATGGTGGCAAGCGAGGAAGTGACACTACAAATGGCGAGCCTCCCAAGACACAGATCAAGAAGCCAAAGAAAGGGGAAATAAATTTCCTGCCTGATTTTCCAGAGGGGATGAATGACCAGAACATGGAAGTAGCTCGTGAGGTTCTGGTCAATGAAATGATGAAAACAAAGCCAAAGGAATCCCTGGTTAAGAAAGAGATGGATGTGACGTTTGCTTTTCGCAGAAAGGAAATTGTCAAAGAGAAGCCTGCCATCAGCCAGCTTGTGCATCGTTGGCCAGCTCTTTTTACAGAAAATCAGGTTTGTGTTAAGTGTCTACATATATAGTGTTGAGTGTGTCAGATTAAAACAGTGTGAACATTAACTGATGCATTGCTTGCCATGTTTTAGGTTTCCTATGAATTTGGCAGAGTGGTAGGGAAAAATCTCAGAGAAAACTTCTTGGATGCACTTGACCATTTGTCTCCAAGCCTCATGGACCTCTTCAAAAAGAAGAAAGGCCTTACTGGTCAGCTTTTGGCTGAACGTTTATGCCAGACAAAGGTAAGTTAACATATCTACATCAGTCCTGTTTTCCTATGAAGCTTTTCCTTTTTATAAAGATTTTTTTTTTTACCTCTGCATTCTCTATTCTCATAATTGTATCTCCTATTTCCAGTTTATTTTTTCCTAATCTCTTCTTTTCATTACTTGTAAATTACAGTCAGTATAAAGTGATTTATTCAATGTCGACTATTGTCTAGACAACTGAGCCAACTGACGTCAGATGCCTTTGTCTTGGGACTTCCGGTCATCTTGGGCGATGATCCTTCTGCTTTCTTCAAGACCTGCTTTGTAAGCAAATTCATTTTTTTATAAATGTTGCAGATGCATGTTCTTTGTTTTATTTAATTTTCAAACCATTAATCAGGACTATGTGCTACAGATTTATTCAGTATTTCAGACTTGGACTTTTTTTATTTTATTTTTACCATAAAATTGTCTGTATGTTTAATCAGTGGCATGAAATTAACTGAAAAAACTTGGCTGAAAAAATATGGGTTCAGTTAACATTAAAAATGTTGCTGTAATTGTACAGTGAAAAGGAAGCTGAACAAGCCAGGCCTCATATCTTGTATGAAGAGAGTGTCTTTTACTATATGTCAGTGTACAGTGTTTCCTCTAAGGGTATTTTTATTGTTAACATTTCGAAAATGTATGTGCTAACTAACACACGATTGTACATTTGTTTCTCTGTAAGGACACAGCTGACAATGACTTGTACAGGCAAACTCCAGTGGGATTGCTTTTCATCGGTGAAGAGAACCTTAAGCTGAACCCGTCCAAAGTGGGAATCATCTTGGAAGGGAATGTGGTGATGGATGACCTGGCCAACCTTCCTCAGGCCTTCTGTGTCCTTTTGGACTGATATATGCCCTGCACCTGGACTATCCCAAATACATGAAAAACACTTTTTGCTTTGTTCAGCAGGTGATGTTGAACCTGGGTAAAAGTGAGCTGGCAGCCAAAATTCAGACTCTGAAAAACCAACTTACAGTATAAAGAGGTGTTGTTACACTATTTCTCCAGATATGAGAAATATTGTTTGTTCTTTAGAAAAGTGACTTGTTTGCACTGATATGCCCTTTTTATATTTTGTTTTTGGATTGGCACTGATATATCTAGTTTCATTCAGATTAACAAACCCAAAACTGCGAAAAAGCCAGTTTGCAGTGTAAAGTGCTGTTCTAACTCATTGCACTACTGCTTCAGATACAGGTGCCTAATTTTTTGTTGTTGTTCTTTTAGGAAAATGTTGTGTTTGCACTGTTATGCACTTTTTCTATTTTATGTTATTGGATTGGCACTGATATGTCTGGTTTCATTCAGATTAACAAACCAAAAACTGAGGAAAATCAGTTTGCAGTGTTAAGTGGTGTTCTGAATCGTTGCACTACTGCTCCTGATACCAGGTGCCTAGTTTTATGTTGTGCTTTTAGAAAAACAACCCGATATGTGTATGTTCACAATAAAGCATTTTACCCCTAACCGGGGTGTTTTCAACAAATGTTTCATCTGATTTCTTGATCTGAATAAGTATTTATAATGCACCAGATTAAAAACTGAAATAGTAATTTAATGATGATAACTGAACTAGGGGAAGAAAGATAAGTAAGCTACAACTAGGTATTTGGTGCATTATACTTAAGATATTAAGTGTATTAATTGTGCAAAGGAGTTAACTTGGCAAAACATGTCAAGTTGAATCAATTTTGAATTGAGTGTAATGTACTTAACATTTTAAGTTAAATGTACTTAGGTTTTCATTACACATTACTTATTTTTTTAAGGCAACCAGTTTCCTCAAATTTCTTAAGTAAATTCAACTTATCCGGGTTTACAGTGTAATTAAAGGAGTAAATACATGAGCAAATGACCATTTTTCCTCCCAGGCTACAGGGAGGAATGTGTGTGTGTGTGTGTGCGTGTGTGGGCAGGTGGCGCCAGTGTGCAGTGTTGTGTCTACTGTACTCAGCAAGTTTCTCCTTTACAAAAAGCATATTGCAAAAATAAAAACAGTGCATTGGAAAGGCGCACACGCGCGCGCGCGCACATACACACACACACGCGCACACTTTTTGCTGGGATTTAATCTCATGACATTCTGAATGGTCGAATATCTTAACCAAACTAAGGGCAGAAATGTTGAAACTAAAAAGTGTACAGTATGAAAACTACCTGCCAAATTAGCATAAATTAACATTTTAATAGTAAAGATGATCAATAATAAACATCTGTTCACACGGTAGGATATCATTATTGAGCTGAATTCGGTATATTGTACACTGCTGTTCAAAAATTCAGCTGTAGGCGGCAGTGTTTCCCAAATTTAAACGCACATGTATTGTGTTACTTTTCTTCAAAATGTTCAGGTTTTCTGTTACAGTTTGATTTAAAGGTATTAAAAAATTAACCTATTATTATTTTATTGTTTCAATTCATTTATCTTTTAAGGCTGGTTATTTGTCACTTATCGATTTAGTATTGATTCCCATGTATTACTTTCTGGTATCGTAAAGGCAAAATTATGGTATGGAGTCATCACTAACCTGAACATGTGAATCTCATCATATCTTCATCCAGCTGCTCGTG